>NW_027530500.1:4127477-4129671 GCF_008692635.1 Crocuta crocuta
TTTATTCTGTATTTGCTTCTTCTGGCTTGTGGGACTAGACTAAGGGTGGCATTTAAGGATTTTTTTTAGGGGCAGTTAATCAGAGACCTCCCTTAGGGTGAAAACCCAGTTGTATCTTTGCATTTCTTAGTTCACATTAAACACCTACTGGGCTGTGACCACTTTGTGTCAAGCTCCATGAAGGAAGCACCCAACACACTGTTGGCCCTGAAGTTTGTACCATTATTTTTTTCCCCTGACGAATACAATGGTTCTCAACAATCATAAAGCAAGTAATTTGATCTAACTGGGGAGAAGGCCAGTGTAAATGATGAAGAGCTTAAATTACAGAGTCCTTCAAAGAGAACACTGGGTACTTCTCTCTCCTCCATTGTTTTTAAGTTCCAACAGTAAATTGGACTAAATAAAGCATTGTTTGGTAGAGGTGTTTGGGAAATGAGTTTTAATGAATTGACAAGAATTGTGTATAATTGCCACCATTGTTTATATGTAAATGGTGTTTCAAAGTAATTGAAACATTTTATTTTAATAGTTTAAATGCTGCTCTTGGAATACTGTTTACATTATGTGTTCAACAAACTTTTTTTTCCATCCATAAAATAAACTTGAAGATCTTGCAAAGGTTGATAAGAGACCTAATCTTTTGGCCTTGTGTTCGAGAACCACCAAGTGTTTATGCTGAATAATGTCATTTTGTAGTTTTGTAGAGTTATCTTGAATTTTTCTAGAGAATTTACACCATGATCATTGCTTCTTGTTTAAGGTGTACATCCATCATGTTTAGTTTTGTCATTTCAATGCATTAATAAGATTAGAAGATGTAGAAAGACGCTGGGGCAAGGATTTTGATCCCTGTGTTTCATTCCCAGCCCCTTGATGAACTAAATGTGAATCTCCAGGCAAGGCTTTCAAAGCTTCAGACCCTACTCCCATCATTTGCAGAATAGGGAGATTTTACTAGATGTATGCTATTGTGTCTACTAACTTATTATTTGTAAAAATAATTTATAAAAATTCTTTAAAATGACTTCTTCCAGGGGTAGATTCTACAATTCTATGATTATGTGTGTAGGCTAAGGAACTAGAACTGGAAGCATCAGTGCACCCCACACGATCTGGCTGATACAACAGAAATGAAAGGCCACCTCTCCCAGGGCTCAGCTGGTCCCTGAGCCAAGGAGACACGTGGCTCTTCATCATCCAGCCCAACTGTGCTGCCAATGTCAACACAGTGAAAACGGGTATATATAATTGCATTGAGGAGCTACATGGAGTCTCTAAACTGAGTGAAACTGAAGAAGATAAATGATCGCTTGGGGGCTGTCTGAAGGCATGACTTGGCCATGGCTTGTAGGCACTATAATACAACACGGGAAAACCAGGGGTGTCTATCGTACCTTTTTTGCAAAAGGGCCCTTCGTATGGGGAGTTGGTGCAATCGCATGAGTATCCACTGTACTTCTCCACACACTTGCCCCCATTGTGGCAGATGCTACCGTAAGTGCTGCAATGGCCTGGGCATCCTGGCCGGACTCCAGATGTGACCTTCGCCCTCTCCTCTAGGTCCAACTTCTGCCCATTCAAGCGTAATGAGCGTATGCATCCTAGGAAGCCTTTCTGTCTTGATGATGTTCCCCCTAAGCAGAGAAAAATAAAAGGGGGAAAAAAGTAAAATGTCACACCATGTGATATTTAAGTTTCTTATCGACACTCGTAATGGTGAAGCACTGTTCTGTTGTCCTGCTGTGTTGGACTTTTCCACGATAGTTTCCAGTGAGAGTTAGGAATTCAAATACCATGTACAAAATGCATTGCATGTCTCTCCATGCAACGGAGAGATGGGAAACTCCTCACCCCCAACTCCAAAAAAAAAGGAAGGAAAGAAGGAAGGAAGGAAGAGAGAGAGAGAGAGAAAGAAAGAAAGAAAGAGGGAGGGAGGGAGGGAGGGAGGGAGGAAGGAAATATTAGACTTCATATGCAATCCTGTACCTTACATGTTTAAGACAGAAACTTTAGATCATCACATTCCCTATAAATGAAATAAAATGTGTCTTGACATAGTCTCCAGCAGACTTTTGTCTGAAGCAGAATGCACAAGGGGGATCGTCCCTTCCAACACAGTTAGAAGCAAGCTGTCAGGAGCATGAAGTAAGTACATGGGGACAAGTTTGCATGGTTCCTGAAATGAAATGCA
>NW_027530500.1:4132931-4137269 GCF_008692635.1 Crocuta crocuta
TTTTATTTATTTCTAGGAGAGAGAGAGAGAGAGAGACAGCGTGAGCAGGGGAGGGTCAGAGAGAGAGGGAGTCACAGACTCTGAAACAGGCTCCAGGCTCTGAGCTGGCAGTCAGCACAGAGCCCGATGCGGGGCTCGAACCCACGAACCGCGAGATCATGACCCAAGCAAAAGTTGGACGCTTAACCGACTAAGCCACCCAGGCACCCCTCTAAGTTCCTTGTATTTTGTAGTCAAAGATTTTAAGCTCTGATCATATTTAAGCTGAGTGATTTATCTGAATGCACAAAACCACTAGCCTAATTGGAAGAAAGATTTCAACTTGAACGGGATCATCTGTGACCATCATACAACTCCAGGGCCACAGATACGATATTAGCAGCATCTCTGGAGCAGCTGTGTGGTGGAACTATGCTGATTACACTCTGAGAAGAAATCTCACGTATCAAACAGAACAAAACACTATGAGAAGCAGCTCAGGGTCGGATGTGTGTGTCACAGAGATGGTGATTCCCAGAAGTGGATATCTCTGTGGGCACAGTAGCCTGACGAGACCGGAGCGGAGCTCCACCTTGATCAGGAGTAAAGCGTTGAGCAGATTATGGGAAACACCTGGGAACCATGGTGATCCCAGAGAGAATGTAACCATCATGGCGGGTGATGGACTGAGAGCCTGGAACTTGGCTGAGCCCCTTCAACAATTTCACAGGATCCCCCTCAACCTCAGCTCAAAAATCTCACCTACAAAGAGGGATGGATTTACTCCTGTGGTGGGTGGAAGGACTGGAAGAGATTATGTAATAGCAGGACACATGGTAGGAACTCAATAGACAACAGCTGGTTTCAGTAATAGTGATACAACTTAGAATAAGCATAAAGGTAATGAGTAGGCTAGTGATTACCTAGAAGTTAATCAAGCTGAAATTAATTTAGCAAAATATCCAACTGAAAATAAATGAACCAATTGGCAATTTGAATGGTGAGTGGATACTTCATAATATTAGACATGATTAATTTGTCTTATGATCTGTGGATCTATGTTTTTAATAAGTTCTTATCTTTTAGCAATACAAGTTGTAATATTTATAGATGAAATGATGTGATATTTGAAGTTTGCTTTGAAATATTAAAGGAGGAGGAAAGGATGCAAATGTATAGATGAAATAAAAATGGCCATGAGTTGGTCATTTTTGAAGCTAGATAATGGGCACACGAGGGTTCTGAAACTCTTCTCCCTATTATCACATAGAATTGATTTTTTTGTAATAAAAAGTTAAAAAAAGATATGTTGTCAGGAAGGTAAATAATAAAGAATTTTTCAACAGGTTTTTGGTAACTGGTAAAGAGTACTTAAATATGCATACTATTTTTTTCCTTGAAATTCCATTACAAAGAAAAAATCAATACATGTGTTTATCACAGCATTATTTATGTGCAAAACGTGGAGCAAACTAAAATTCCAAAATAATTGTAAGAGCCAGCACTCTGGGAATTTATTTGCCAAGCATTATCCCGAGTGCTATGTGAAGTGCTCATTAAAATGCTCAACACAACCCTTTTGTAAAGGATATTAGAGCTTTCTAACTTTTTGGATGAGAAAACCAAGGAATCAGGAGGTGAGTTACACAACCAGCATCACACACTGTAGACTGTAGATGAGCTAGAACCTGAACTTGTGCAGACTGAGTGCCAGTTTGCAGAATGGTGCCACTGTTGCTAAGCTAAATTGCTCTAGGGGTAGAATGGGTTACACGAGCAGAGGCAATCCCACCAGATGAAATATACTGCAGTCATGAAAGCTGATGAATTATATAGAAATGTGTGTAAAAGGAAATAAAGAAAATTTAGGTATAAAAGGTAGATATGAAATGCAGAATTACTGCAGCTAGATTAAATGCAAAGAAGAGAGCTAGAAGAAAATCAGATTTTCTCTTTAATGCTTGTCTTTAAGGAATTATATTTTTTTTTATTTTTCTAGATTTCCAAATATATTTCGAGTAGAATTCCACATATTGCCTAACTTTTTAATTGGAAAAAAAAAATAGACGACAACACTGACAGTTACACCTAGATTCTTCATACAATGGTGGGCTAAACATAAGCACACATTGATAAACTGTAAACGAATAGTTGGGTATCCACAGGCAAAAGAATGAAATTGAATCCCTGCCTTATACCAGCTACAAAAATTAATTCAAACTGGATCAAACTAGAAAAACTCTTAGAGGAAACCATAGACATAAATCTTTCTGAGATTCAGTTAGGCAGTATTTGTTAGACATAATCCCAAGCACAATCAACTAAAATAAAACAATAAGAAGAATTGGATTGTATGAAAATTAAAACCATTGGGCTTCACAAGATACTATGGAGAATATGAAAAGGGTAGAAAATATTTACAAAGCATATATCTAGTGTGAGAATTGTATTCTGAATATACAAAGAATTCCTACAATGAAAAAAGAAAAAGAAAAATAGCTCAATCAAAAAACAAGCAAAAGGTTTAAATAAACGTGTCACCAAAGAAGGTACACAGACAATAAGAACATGAAAAGATGTCCAATGTTATTAGTCATCAGTGAAATGAAAGTCAAAAACACAATGGGATACCATTTTGCACATTCACAGTAAGGTGTCTGTTATTTAAAAGGCAGATGATAACAAGTGTTGGTGAGGATGTGGAGAGATTCAAATCTTTGTACTTTGCTGGTAAGAATGTAATTTGAAGCAGCCACTTTGAAAATAATTTGCCAGTTTCCTCAAAAAACTAAACATATAGTTACCATATGACACAGTAATTCACTTGTAGGTATATACCCAAAGAACAGAATATATAAATCCACACAAAAACATATAAATGAATGTTAATAGCATTATTTATAGTAGTCAAAGAAATAAAAACATCCCAATGGTCACCAACTGATGAACAGATAAAAAAATATGAGTTGGATCTATATAATGGAATAAATTACTCTTTAGAAACAAAAAGGAACAAAATACAAAAATAATATGCTACAGCTTGGATGAAATTTGGAAACATGCTAAGTGAAAGAATCTAGACACAAAATCCTGTTCCATTTATATAAAATGTCCAGATAGGTAAATCCATAGTGACAGGAAGTAAATCAGTTGTTTTTAGAGACAGTGGGGAGAGGTGAATGAGGGGTAGCTACTAATGGGTATAAAATATCTTTTTAGGGTGATAAAAATATTCTGAAATTAAATAATGGTGATGGCTATGCACCTTTGGGGCTATCCTAAAAATCACTTCATTATACAATATAAAAGGGTGGATTTTAGGGTATGAAAATTACATCTCAATAAAAAAAGAGGAACACACGAAGCAGAAAAAATATTTGAATCCTACTACCATAGTCCTATACATAATGAAATTAGGGTTTTAAAGAGAAAAAAGGAACCAAAAAGATTCTAGATGGATCTTTAGTTCTGATATTTATTAACAAGTCATTAAAACTCTATGAACTTCAATGTTCTCAATATGTTACATGCAAATGTTAATATCCTCCCCACTAGGGTAGCGATAAGGAATGTATGTTGCAGTCAATAATTACTAATTTCATGATTATTATTACTTTGTACTGTAATCAGAAACAGAAAGTAGATCAACGGATCATGGTTCTGGCCCAGGCATTGGAAATTCGACCCCAGATATTTCTAGTATTTGAATCCCCTAAGTTATACACGCCCTAGTACATTAATATAGAAGAGTACCCTCGTTCAAGACCATCACATAGCTAATGGCTCCCATTTCCACTCCAAGGTACACTTCCCTAGGCAACTGGCATGGCTAGAAGACTAGGTTAAAAGGTTTATTCTACATACTATGCAGGTACTGAATATAAAGGGAATCATCTCCTTAGATTTATGAGACAGGGGTGAAAGTCTGGGACTGTGAAATATGAAGCAAACTGAAAAGGCTAAGCACATATTTATCTATTTTGCTTATAGATCAAAGTAAAAAATGGAGAGAGAACACAGAGTCTACTTCAATATATGCAGCAAAAAGATATGGGGGTAGGGACAGAAAATACTTAATCAGAATTGTTTCAGGGGTAAAAAAAGCCAATGAAAAATTAGGCTAATTTTAGAACAATATGATCTATGAGATGTTTGAACAATGTCCCTGAAGAAATAGAGTAGCACTGTTCTTTTTTTTCTTTTTTCCAAACATACAACTTGGCTACAGATCCTGTAAAAATAGGCCTGGTGGCAGAGAAGGACAAATATCATATGTTTGCACGTATAGGAGGATTAGGAGGAACTTGACGGAGGAACAAGGGGGAGAAGAAGGGGGGAAATGGTGGGGGAAAGGGAGAG
>NW_027530500.1:4137413-4209180 GCF_008692635.1 Crocuta crocuta
AAGTGGCCTTGTGGTTTTTATTCTGTATTTGCTTCTTCTGGCTTGTGGGACTAGACTAAGGGTGGCATTTAAGGATTTTTTTTAGGGGCAGTTAATCAGAGACCTCCCTTAGGGTGAAAACCCAGTTGTATCTTTGCATTTCTTAGTTCACATTAAACACCTACTGGGCTGTGACCACTTTGTGTCAAGCTCCATGAAGGAAGCACCCAACACACTGTTGGCCCTGAAGTTTGTACCATTATTTTTTTTCCCCTGACGAATACAATGGTTCTCAACAATCATAAAGCAAGTAATTTGATCTAACTGGGGAGAAGGCCAGTGTAAATGATGAAGAGCTTAAATTACAGAGTCCTTCAAAGAGAACACTGGGTACTTCTCTCTCCTCCATTGTTTTTAAGTTCCAACAGTAAATTGGACTAAATAAAGCATTGTTTGGTAGAGGTGTTTGGGAAATGAGTTTTAATGAATTGACAAGAATTGTGTATAATTGCCACCATTGTTTATATGTAAATGGTGTTTCAAAGTAATTGAAACATTTTATTTTAATAGTTTAAATGCTGCTCTTGGAATACTGTTTACATTATGTGTTCAACAAACTTTTTTTTCCATCCATAAAATAAACTTGAAGATCTTGCAAAGGTTGATAAGAGACCTAATCTTTTGGCCTTGTGTTTGAGAACCACCAAGTGTTTATGCTGAATAATGTCATTTTGTAGTTTTGTAGAGTTATCTTGAATTTTTCTAGAGAATTTACACCATGATCATTGCTTCTTGTTTAAGGTGTACATCCATCATGTTTAGTTTTGTCATTTCAATGCATTAATAAGATTAGAAGATGTAGAAAGACGCTGGGGCAAGGATTTTGATCCCTGTGTTTCATTCCCAGCCCCTTGATGAACTAAATGTGAATCTCCAGGCAAGGCTTTCAAAGCTTCAGACCCTACTCCCATCATTTGCAGAATAGGGAGATTTTACTAGATGTATGCTATTGTGTCTACTAACTTATTATTTGTAAAAATAATTTATAAAAATTCTTTAAAATGACTTCTTCCAGGGGTAGATTCTACAATTCTATGATTATGTGTGTAGGCTAAGGAACTAGAACTGGAAGCATCAGTGCACCCCACACGATCTGGCTGATACAACAGAAATGAAAGGCCACCTCTCCCAGGGCTCAGCTGGTCCCTGAGCCAAGGAGACACGTGGCTCTTCATCATCCAGCCCAACTGTGCTGCCAATGTCAACACAGTGAAAACGGGTATATATAATTGCATTGAGGAGCTACATGGAGTCTCTAAACTGAGTGAAACTGAAGAAGATAAATGATCGCTTGGGGGCTGTCTGAAGGCATGACTTGGCCATGGCTTGTAGGCACTATAATACAACACGGGAAAACCAGGGGTGTCTATCGTACCTTTTTTGCAAAAGGGCCCTTCGTATGGGGAGTTGGTGCAATCGCATGAGTATCCAATGTACTTCTCCACACACTTGCCCCCATTGTGGCAGATGCTACCGTAAGTGCTGCAATGGCCTGGGCATCCTGGCCGGACTCCAGATGTGACCTTCGCCCTCTCCTCTAGGTCCAACTTCTGCCCATTCAAGCGTAATGAGCGTATGCATCCTAGGAAGCCTTTCTGTCTTGATGATGTTCCCCCTAAGCAGAGAAAAATAAAAGGGGGAAAAAAGTAAAATGTCACACCATGTGATATTTAAGTTTCTTATCGACACTCGTAATGGTGAAGCACTGTTCTGTTGTCCTGCTGTGTTGGACTTTTCCACGATAGTTTCCAGTGAGAGTTAGGAATTCAAATACCATGTACAAAATGCATTGCATGTCTCTCCATGCAACGGAGAGATGGGAAACTCCTCACCCCCAACTCCAAAAAAAAAAGGAAGGAAAGAAGGAAGCCAGGAAGGAAGAGAGAGAGAGAGAGAAAGAAAGAAAGAAAGAGGGAGGGAGGGAGGGAGGGAGGAAGGAAATATTAGACTTCATATGCAATCCTGTACCTTACATGTTTAAGACAGAAACTTTAGATCATCACATTCCCTATAAATGAAATAAAATGTGTCTTGACATAGTCTCCAGCAGACTTTTGTCTGAAGCAGAATGCACAAGGGGGATCGTCCCTTCCAACACAGTTAGAAGCAAGCTGTCAGGAGCATGAAGTAAGTACATGGGGACAAGTTTGCATGGTTCCTGAAATGAAATGCAAGCACAGGAAGGGGGATGGACTTTGGGACACAGACATGGAGTCAAACTCCAAGTCACTAGCTGATTAGCCATGTTGACTCCTGGATGACCTCATCTTACCTTCTTGATCAGTAAAATAAGAATATGTCTGTTTAGTATGTTTACATAAAGCTTAGTTAGGATCATGGAACACAGTATGTGCTCAATCATTACTCTTTTCTATGCCTTCTCCTGAGCCCTTTCATGTCTAGAACAAGTAAGTCATTTATATGTATGTGTCTATATAAAGAGAGAGCGAGAGAGCGAGCGAGCAATATCCTAGCCTTTCCCCCAAATTATTATTCGGAAGAGAGATTTCTCCTTCTGGAATAGAGACCAGGATTAAAACCCAACTTTCTGCCATGGATACATCCTGAAGTGATCAGGGAGATTCACAGTGCTCTTTGCAAATTATTCAAGAATGGAGTCGATTCCAAGTGACAGAGGATTTTGTTACCATTGGAAATCCAGGACTCTACTACCGTAAACCTCCAGTTATCGGAAAAATATGAACACAGAGACAACAAGCCAAGAACTTAAGCTAAATCCCATCAGGAGATGTTTATTTTTAATTTTTAAATGTTTATTTATTCTTGAAAGAGAAAAAGCAACAGAACATGAGCAGGGGAAGTGGGGTGGGCAGAGAGAGAGGGAGACACAGGATCAGAAGCAGGCTTCAGGCTCTGAGATGAGATGTCGGCACAGCCTGATGCGGGGCTGGAACTCATGAACTGCGAGATCATGACCTGGGCCGAAGTCGAATGCTCAACTGACTGAGCCACCCAGGCGTCCCCCTGCCCCCATCAGGATATATTTATTTGTTGCTTGGAATCATGGGAGATCCAGACTGCCTTTAAAGACACAAGTTCTATTCCACATTCAACACTGTGGGCTCAAGTCCACACACATGGATAAAGGGAGGATACACTCAGGTCTTCAAAGTCTACAAAGTGTGCTAACAGAGAGAAAAACAATAAGGCAGGACCAACTTTTCGTTTATTCTCTGTATCCATCAATTCTCCTCTCTGAGCCTCATTCATTTCTAGGCCTACAATCCTATTAAATCTTGGTCTGGCAGATGACCAGGTAAAAATATATTCCCACCAGGGTGGATGCAGATGAGAATTCCAAGCGTGTCATCTCAGATGAGGAATAGAGATGCTAAAGCAAGAAACAAAGGGTTAGTTGAGGAAATAAGTCAGGTAACCTAAAAATTCCTGGCATCCATCAGCCTGGAAGGCTGGACAAGGAAATAATTGGAAATGGGGAAGATGGGAATGTACAGTGGGGTTAAGGGGGGTATTGTCCCTTCCCTGAATCATACCACATCTATAGACACGTAAATATGTGTATAGCAGTAGCCAGCTGCATCCACAGACAGACATAATGTTCCCCAAAGATTAATTGAGTCTTTTATTCTGAAATAATGGTGAAACTCTACTGTATTTTCAGTTCTGATAAGTGATACCCAAAAAGGCCAGGAGGTCAAACCCAAATTGCTTTCTCCTGTCTGTCTCAATTTTATTGAGTACATCTTTCAACCGCAAGATAAATCAATTATAAATATAAGCAGATCATAAAGGAAGGTTCATTATTTCTTTCCCAGAGATTGTACAGAATAAAGAGGGGAGGATTTATGTAGTCAAATGTTTTGCATTTGTATTCCCCCCCCCCCCACTCTGTAGTTCCTCTCTGTGGTAGATTTGAATAACTTTTCATATATCTTGTTAGGGACATTTTTCTTCAGCAGAGGTGCAGAATGCAAGATCTATTGCACATTTTCTTGCATGTGACTCAGTCAACAAGTTTATAATTGGAGATGAGCGTGGCTGGGGTGGTTTCTTTGGCGGAAATGCACTCCTTGAGGTTTGAGACATACAGGGTATGGAGCGAATAACCTAAAACAAGACGATCATTTCACTTTCAGACGCGGACAAAACAAATGACACAATGGACTATGAACTAAATTGCAAGATGAACTAACTTTCAGTGTTCACCTGACTGCTTTTCATTCTTCACAAACAATAAAAAACTAGAGGTTGGGCTTCTTTTTTCTCTTCATGGAGAGGAATAGGTAGACTGAGAATAGAATAATCCTAGAATATTGCTCCTTACCCATATGCTCACCGCACCCCCTCGCCCCAGTTGTTGGTTCTCTCCATTTCCTGATGTTGCCCACCACCTGTAGAGTGTTGGTGCAGGTGTGACTCTTCTGTGAAACTTGAATACAATTCAGAAATGTAGCCACAATCTTCCCTCCCCCTTCTTCACAGCAGTTCTTCCACCTCCCCTCCCAACCTAGCCCTGTGGATTTGCTCTCCCAATTATCTCTGCATCCATCTACTTTCTCTTTTTTTAAATTCCAGTAGAGTTAACATAAAGTGCCATCTGCTTCTTTATACACCTATAGCCATGGTCCTAGCACAATTCTCCTCATTCCAACTTGACTCCCTTCAACAACCTTCCAACTGATCTTTGTACCTTCAGTCTTGACTCTTCATTCATTCACTACTTTGGAATCAGAAAGATCAACCAAATTTGAAAATTTGACTTGGTCATTCCTATTTAATACTCTTCAGAGACTACTGATTGTCCTCAGGATCAAGTTCAAATTCCTTAGCACAGATGGGATAGTATGAAAGATCTAGCCTTCACTTACCTCTCCCGCTTTGCCCTGACCACATTCCTTTCTCTGACTTTAGTGCACCTGGCCTGTAGCTGCACTGTGGTCAATTCCTTTAAGACAGGGAATCCAATGCACACTTGGCCATATTCTCCTCCAGGACAACCTCACTTATTCATATGACCTTCCCTGCCCTTGCAGGTATTTCATTTTTCAACTGCTGCTCTAAGATACTTTTCTCTTTCCTCACCTGAATCTTGTCTACAGTCCACTAAAATGTTGCAACAACAACAACAAGAGCAACAAACAACAACAACAACAACAAAACTGTACCATCATCCTTAAAGCACTGAAAGTAATGATTTCGAGGCTTGTAGTTCATCTGCAAGCGGACCGAAAATCAGAACAGTGCTTCTAATTTAAAATAAAAATTACATTTCAAACATACCTGTCTGCTAGAAACTAAACTTAACTTATTGAAGGGCACTTGGGTGGCTCAGTTGGTTAAGCATCCAACTTTGGTTCCACAGGCTCAAGCAAAACTCCTTCGTTGAGGACCCATCTTCTGGTAAAACACTGTATGTGCCTCGTTGGGCTCATCATTCACAAAAATAATACCTCTTTCTGTTTTTCAAAAAATTTTTATGTGTTTATTATATTTTGAGAGACAGAGACAGAGAGTGAGTGGAGGGGGGGTGCAGAGAGAGAGGGAGACACAGGATCTGAAGCAGGCTCCAGGCTCTGAGCTAGCTGTCAGCACAGAGCCAGACGTGGGGCTTGAAACCACGGACTGTGAGATCATGAACTGAGCCAAAGTCAGACACTTAACTAACTGAGCCACCCAGGTGCCCCCTCTTTCTGTTTTTCTACCTTTCTTTCTTGTTTCCTTCCTTCCTTCCTTCCTTCCTTCCTTCCTTCTTCTTTCTTTCTTTCTCTTTTACTTTTTCCACCTGGAACTTGAAGTAACTGTTTTTTTTATATGAATTATAATAGTCCACTCAATTGGTGCACCTGGGTGGCTCAGGTGGTTAAGCATCCGACTTTGGCTCAGGTCATGATCTCATGGTCTGTGGGTTTGAGGCCCGTGTTGGGCTCTGTGCTGACAGCTCAGAGCCTGGATCATGCTTCGGATTCTGTGTCTCTCTGTCTCTGCCCCTCTCCCATCCATGCTCTGTATCTCTGTCTCTCAAAAATGAACAAGTGTTAAAAAAAATAGCCCACTCAAGTACAGGTACATTTACCACCTATATTCCAAATTCTAAAGTGGCAGCAGATTTAGCACACCCATAATGAATAAAAGCAAATTCTCTAACCATCATTTGTCTTCTGCTTTTATCCTGTCCCCCCTCCCCCTACTGACAGAGACTTGGTACCAGAAGGCAATCCTAGTAGAAACTTTAACTCCAAAATGTGATTTTCTTAAGAACAAGGCATAAGTCTGGTGAAGTTTGGCCAGATATAGTGATTTCTTGCTCCTAAATCAATCAAGACACTCTATGTAATAGAGTTGCACTAACTGGTTGTTTAAAAGGTTAAATAATGATGCAATAGTCAATTTGAACTAAAAGCTTACTTCTTATACAGCACCTTCTATGCACTGTGCTGCACAGACATCTTCTGATTTAGTACTCAGTACAAATTGTGGGACCTCAAGTAAAATACTAATTCTCCTCAAAAAGTTGGGAAGATTGTTAACTTAGAATCACATAACAACAGATTGAAAGTATTTCCTACTTGTTTGGTAGAAATGAATATTGTGAAAAACGTTTCAAGAATAATTCATCAATGTGTATCAGAAGCCATGAAAATGTTATCATTGGCCTTATTCTACCTTTTTAAGGAAATGTCCCAACACATCCAGATGGCCAACAGACACACAAACAATGCTCAACGTCCCTCATCATCAGGGAAATACAAATCAAAACCACACTGAGATACCACCTCATACTGGTCAGAGTGGCTAAAATGAGCAAATCAGAGGACTCTAGATGCTGGCGAGGATGTGGAGAAACAGGCACCCTCCTATACTGCTAGTGGGAATGTAAACGGTGCAGCCCCTCTGGAAAATAGTATGGAGGTTCCTCAAAAAGTTAACAATAGAACTCCCCTATGACCCAGCAATAGCACTGCTAGNCTTCATACATAGTCATTACAAATACTGCATTATGTGCACAAATAGTATAATTGTCTACCTAGAAACTCCCTTCAAAACAATAATGACAAATTATTACAATTAAAATAAAGGCATAAGAATGTGGATGGATATAAATATCAAAATACAAAATCAAGCATGGTTTTATATAGCAGTGATAACCAACTGGAAGAGAGAATAGTTAGGAAAAGATCCTATTTAACAACAAAAGCAGCAAAACACCTTGAGATTAACAAGATGTATCTACAGAAAGGAAATAATACAATTTTACCTTCGCTCCTAAAGATACCTGAAGAAATAAAACAGGCTTCTGTATGAGTCAGTAATGTATAGCTAGTTTCTCCAACACAATTAAATCTAATAAATAGCCCTCCAAAATTATTTTCATAGAACATGAAGAGCTAAATCTAACATACAGGATTCAGAAGAGAACTGGGGTGTATGTGTGTGCGTGTAGAGAGAAACCTGTCCTATTAGTATCAAAATATGCCCTGTAAGTGTGATGTTGGTACAGTACTTAGGGGAAAAAAACTTATGTAAATAAAACAGAAACCAGACATTTCTGGGGTATACTTTTACTTTTGATTTTATGTTCGGTTTTAGTAAGCTTGATAGCCAATGTGGGGCTGAAACTCTCAACCCCAAAATCAAGAGTCGAATGCTTTAATGACTGAACCAACCAGGCACCCCAAGAAACCAGAAATTTCCAAGAAATCCAGAAACAGAGTCTTTTATATAGAGAGATGGAGTTTACATTATAATATACATTGGAATTCTAAGTAACTAGGAAGAAGAGGAACCATGAAATAGACAGATGGGAAAATATTTTGGAAAATAAGTAAAATTACAATCCTACCTCAAAACCTTAAAAAAATTCCAGATGCATCAAGGACATAAAACAAACATAGCAACAAAACAAGCAGAAACTGAAAATATTAGGTAAAACACTAGATAGCAGTTTAATATGCTATTTATATTTACATGCTATGGTCTCTGAGGCATATTTGAAGTAAAAAAACAAAAACAAACAAACAAAAAACAGTGAGAAGGCTGTGGTATAATACCTATAAATCTATCGTTTATGTAAATATACCCATAAATAATAATGTTGTACAGTGTTTCCTAAGGGCACTTAAATGTATGTAAGAACCTTGAACACTGTCTAGAAAATCTCATACTCCGCTAATAGCGCTTGCCTCTAATGAGAATACTTGGAGGTATTATTGACTAATTCTCAGTGAACATGTATTTGCATATTGATTGTATAATTTAAAATAAATCTTTTCATTTATTATGTATATTGTGTATAATGTTGTTGGTCTTCTTTTTCTAAAAGTCATTTTGAAAGTAATCTTATATCAAGTTTCAAATGCAACTCCTTGCCACAGAATTGTGTACATTGCTGAAAGCCATTTATTAATCCACGTGGTATTTGGGCAGTAAGAAATACCTGTCTCAGCATCAGCATGCTTTTGTCTGGGGTGTGGGTCAAGGTGTGTAGGAAGTATTTATCTTGCGACTTGGGTTTTGTGTAAAGAGGCTTGCTTTTTTGTTGTTGTTGTTGTTTTTCTTCAAGACTACTAGCTGAAAGCAAACATTTGCTCTCTTTTTAGCATGATGGTGGTAGGGCACAACATTTTGCCCAGGCAGAGTGCATTCTGTGGAAATCCTCATTTGGTTATCATTTATCCCCAGGAGGAGGGGGAAGGAAACAAGCAAGCACTTGAATGGCACTTCTGTGTTTTTGGCTAATGTGGAGCCACAGGGAATGAATCCCACTGCAGTTCAAGGTGGCTGATTGCTATTTCGCATTATCATCTGGAGGAAGCCCTGAAAATATATCAAGATGATGGGCAGGAACATTCTCATCATCCTAACTGCGGGTCTAGAGCAGCCACAGAAGCCATTCTGACAAACACGGTCATCTCCCATTTTGGCAAGATGAGTGCCAAGCCATGCCTCACCATGCTCCCTTCTGCCACAGTTTTTGAAGACTAAAAATCACTATCAAAAGCAGCTTTAAAGACAAGTTACAAAAGGCTCTCGTGAATGGGGAGGGATTACTGTCCTTCTTACAAGGGTGAGTGGATGAAAAAATACCATCTGAGCTCCAAGTCTTTTCTAGAGTCAGCTGGGGCACCTACATTCTTCTCAGCTGGCTGCCTGGACACATCCTTGGCCTATTAGCATCAATGTCTGGGTTTCCTATAGGCGAGGGCCCCTGGTGGTCACTGGCTAGTTTTCGTCAGCATGCCCTGCTGAGAACAGATATCATCTCAGGAGGTAAAGCACAGACTCATTTAAAGAAATAAGGCTCTATAATTATAAACTGTAAGAATTTTCCCCAACATTTCACCAGACCCAGAGTGATTCTATGGGTGACAACAGGGGACCCTATAATATTTTTTAAAAGCCTGCAATTCACTAAATAGGAGAGTAGCAATGGCAGGTCAGGGTCAACCAGTTCTCACAGTTCAATCAATTAACACTGTCATGACATTTTGATGCATTTGTGCAGTGGTCACATTGGGTCTTTTCCTTATCCCAAGCTTTCTTTGGGGAGGTGATGGCTTCAGTGTGACGAGGGACACACCATCAAATGTGTGTGTTCTACTGCCAGTAAAAAAAACAAAACAAAACAAAACAAAACAAAAAAACTTAGCTGAATCTTGGAAGTAAAGCAAAAAACATGGGTGACATTGATCTAGTAGAGATACAAATACTTTCTTTCCAGTAGAACAGATAACACCAGGGAGGGTTTGATTTGAAGAACACTTATATATATAACACCGAAACTTGATCCTAACTTTTTTGTTGTTGTTGAATTGCCTATACATATCCTAGATTTTCAGATGCTCTGTGAACTGGCCCTCACATCTTACTGGCTTCTTCACTAACAAATGAGTTAAATAAAATAAAATATCTGACACAAGTTCATTTTCTATTTGCAAGACTCATGATTTTATATTATGAGTAAATAATATAATGATTATTTATTTTGAGAGAGAGAGAGAGAACATAAGTGAAAGAGGGGCAGAGAGAGCAGAAGAGAGAGAATCCTAAGGTTCCTGAGATCATGACCTGAGCTGAAATCAAGAGTCAGATGCTTAACTGACTGAGTCACTCAGGTCGCCCTTGAAGATTATATTTTGACACATATTACAAACATCAGTTAAAATGTTGTTACTTATTATGAGAAGTTACAAAACTGTGATGGACAAGTCTTCATTTCACAGTGTATAATAATTGGGACATGTAATAATAATAATAATAATAATATAATAATAATAATATGGGGAGTGTGTAGTCTTTGTAAACATGAAGCATCTTGGGATGCAGGTATCCAGAGAGATTAAATGGCCTTCAGGAACAAAAAGAAGGAAGGAAGATAGCTTTGCTGAAAAGAAGGGAACAGAGAAAAAGAAAGTGAATAGACCTGGAGAAGAAATGATGGAACTCGAGCAAAAACATTATGCAGGATGCTCTGGAGGAATGGAAGAGCTGTGGATGTCAGGGACCCCAGAATGTTGGCACTATTGGGAAAAGAAATGGAAACTCGCATAAATATAATCAGTCCACTGACCTGCACTATAGCTTTTAGAAAGGCACTCGTCTAGGGCAAAAGCTTTTTCTTCCTCAGGATTGTGTAGGTGAGCACCCAGTGGGCCCACAGCCAAATCTGCCTTCAGGACAATAACTTCACCCTGACAATAGCATCAACACCCACCTATTTGATAACTTAATTTCCCAGGGAGGGATATGAAGGTGAAAGGCAGGGAGGGAGGAGTCTCTGAGAACAACCGTTTTGGGAGATGGCAAGGGGAATGGAAAGCACAATGGCACTTGACCCCATTGTTGAAAAGACCGCCATCTCACTACTTTAAGATGCATCAGAGCTTAAAGCAGGGCTCTGGTGCAATGCATATGGGAGCAGGGAATGTGCTGTCCTGAAGCTTCCACAGGAAGTGACCACTCATGGGTGTCCAAATAAACCACAGGGCAGGAAAGCCCTGGTTTCTTTGGGGTTTTTGGACATTTGGGCTTCAGTTGTACTCCTGGAGACCTGAATAAGTGAGTGACCGGCCAAGCTGAGAGATATGTCCCTGGACACTAAGCAGTGCACACACATCGCAGGATGCCTTCTAAGCACTGATTTCCTTAGAGACTGTACTAAGTCTCATGCTAACTTTATTCCCCCAGCATAAGCAGGGGTGGGGGTGGGGGGACAAGGAATCATTGCACACAGTGTATGAGGGATAAAGTCTGGAAGCTGTTTCCTGATTAGACTTGAGAGCCGCGCGCCCTGAGCTCTGTCACCTCCCCTTGGGTATGAAACCCCATACTGTATCCTAAGGGACCTGGCTTAAAGCCTCTGCTCCCCATTCACAGCCTGTACTTCTTTAATAGCAAACGGATCTTATCCGTTTTCAAGCTCCAGTTGTCTAGCCCAGGGCTAATAGCAGAATATACATTCAAAAAATATTTTTTAAATTAATTTGACCAAAAGGAAATAGTGAGAGAAAAGAGGAAGGACACAGTGGCAAATGGAAAGGGGGATCAGATACCTTGCAGTAAACATTTTCTCCCCAATCCAGAAAAAAACAGTGCATAGCCTGCTAGAAAGAATGTATTGATCCTTAGGTGTTTGGGACAAGGAAAGAAGAGAGGATAAGGCTGAAACTTGAAAGAGCAAAATGTTACTTCAATTGGCTTAAAACGTTACTTCAATTAAAACAAAAACTGAAAACTACTTCAATTGAAAAAAAGAAAAGAACTGGTTTGGCTTTTTGCTGCTGCCTCACTGGCAACAGGGACTAAGAGAAGGACAGTTGCTGAAGGTCATGACTGCTCAGATGTCTCCACAAATGGGTGTCGGATGGGGTCGGCTTTCAGTCTGTTTCATGAAACTTACAGATCCTTTGAATCACAAATAGAGAGACTTGTCTGGGCACGTTTTCTGATGTGATAAATGAGCCCATCTTCACCCACCAGAGCACAGGGAAAACAATAGTAACCCCAATGCGAATCCAGTGAAAACACCTCAGAGCAAGCGTGTGTATACCATGTAACAATCTGAAAGCCCGGTTTTGAAAATTCCTTTACCTTTGAAAAGCTAGTTGCTAAGACAACAGCAGTTGTAACTTTCCCTTTTACAAAGATCTTACCCCAGCTTTTGAGACGTTCACACATCAGATACACTACCGTGTGGGTACACTTTTGCTGATTTGTACAAAGAAGGGATAAAACCCAGTGTGGGGCAAGATCCCTCCCCTGGGAGCTTTTACACTAATTGAATGTGTCCTTTAAATGTCAAACCTCATAAATTTCCAGGCAAAGCAGTGCCTCATTATCCTGCTGTGGCGGGGCCACAAGTAATTTCCCATTTAAGATGATTTTTCTTGCAACTCCCAATTAATAAACCTTGATAGAGAATTCCAAGTAGGAGAAAATTTTAATCTTTTAACTGATTTGTGGAATATTGATTATTAAGCCCAGTAGGCAGATGAAATTACTGAGGCTCTGTAAAGGTAACTGACTTACAATAAAGCTAGTGGTGGCAGGACCAGCGTTTGAAACTGTGCATTCCATCTCTTCCATTCATTGGTTATTCACTGAACTCAAAATATATCAGAGAACCTTCACCAGGTACAAGGGTGTAAAGGTACATTAGATACTCTGCCCACAAGGGAGCCCCTAGAGGGGAGAGAGGCAATAACCAGATCATTGTAACCTGGGCATGTGACAGGCAGAGGGTGGAGCTGGAAATACACTCCCCTGTGAGAAGAAAGTTCATCCGAATCGGCAAAAAGCCATGTCATTAGTGAAGAAGAGTCTGCCAGGTAGATCAGGGTACAGGTGCCCATCTTACTCTGAAGGACAGGACCATCAATGACGTATGAATTAGGGGGCGCCTGGCTGGCTCAGTCAGTTAAGCTCCCAACTTTGGCTCAGGTCATGATCTCACAGTTCGTGAGTTCAAGCCCCGAGTCAGGCTCTGGGTTGAGAGCTCAGAGCCTGGAGCCTGCTTCGGATTCTGTTCTCCCTCTCTCTCTGCCCTTTCCCCACTGGCTTTCTGTCTCTGTCTCTCTCAAAAAAAAAATAAATAAATAAAACATTTTTAAAAAGGTATGAATGAAAACAATGCATACTTGACTCTAAGGAATCCATCAGCTTTAAAGAGTGTTTCAGAGAAGAAAGTGGGACAGGGCATTATATTATGGCTAATCTTGGGGAGAAAGGAGGAATACATTTTGCTTAAAAAGATTACTATGATTAAAAAAAAGTGTGTGTGTGTGTGTGTGTGTGTGTGTGTGTCGTGTGCAAGAAATCTATACCATTCTGGTTCAGGTTGGGCTCTCCAGCAAGCAGGCAGTGGGTGGAGTTAAAGGGGGAGAGGTATGTGAGAGATGCCCTTGGGAACCACACCTGTGGACGGAGGGGAAGGAAGCAGGGGTGGGCCCAGGAGGTGTGAGTGGCAGTGCAGGCCTGACAATGGACTAGAACGGCCCACAGAGAACACTAGATCTAGAAAAGCCCTACAGAGATGTACCTCCTTGGCCCAAATGGCCAAACCTTTATACCCTGGACTCAAATGGTCGTTGCACGTGGGCCCCCTTGCCAAGGATGTGACTCTGCCCTGGTGCTTCTTTGCAGTCAAGGCAGTGACTGAAGGGGTAGGCATGTGAAGACTGCCTGCCAGCCACCTTCCTGTGGCAGGGCAAGTCCTTCTTGAAAAGGGACCTTGGCAGCTTGTCCCTGTGTCTACCATGGGTTCCTAAGCCTCTCTCTGCACCAGAAATATGTCCTGCGATCACCCTAACCATGCAGCTGGACATGTGGCTGATGGAGGAAGAAGCTGAATGGAAACGTGGCACTTCTCATCTCTTCTACAAAACTGCCTTCCCTACACACGTGGCTTTGAAGCCAACTCCCGTCCTTCCTGGATTAGAAGGAACTTGGTGACCACATGAGAACGGAGCATAAATCTGCCAATAACACTTTGCAGAGGATCATGATTACATTTCTTCCCCTCCATCACTCTGCTCAGAAGCATTCTGGCCTCCTTCTCTGAATCCTCCATTGTCACCGAAGCTTTATAGAAACCCAAACAAGATCACCAGGCTAGGTGGCAGGTAGGGTCCCCGCTTCCACAGGCCTTGTTGGGTCTTCTTTTTTTACTGACCTGGACTTTCTCTGGTTGCTAGCTCAATGGCATCTTGGCTTAGGAAAAGGCACAACCAACTTCTCACCTCCCTCCGTCCCTCAGATCAGGCCCTTGAATATCAGCGAGTATTGGTTTTATTTTCCAGAAAGATCTGGATTTACTTTCTTTTTATGATTATCACCCCAGTGCTACGTAAATGACACTGCCTTAATTTTTTCTTTACCGAGTCATAAAGTTTGATGACTGGCAGCGCCTGAGGAATCAGGAAAACTGGTCCTAACATTGGGTTTTGTGTGGTCTTAATCTCAGGGCTTCTCTCCCTGGGTTGCATGAGAAAATGACCCCACCGGCCATAATGTACTTCCTTTAAAAAAGACAATAGGACTTGTGATAACATTTTAACAAAGGCAATCAATGCATCAATCAAACAAACCAAATAAGAAAACTTAACATGTCCTTTAATTGCTCCATTATCAATCCAATGCAGACCAGCATATGATGAAATAAGCTTCAGTTAAAGCAGAAGAGGTTGAAGGTAAACATTTCAAATAAGTTTCTGGACCCTTGGTGTGGAGGGGGGCAAAAAACACTACAACGGGTTACTGGTATAGATTAAACGTATTCAACTCTGAACACCTTAAGGAAGAGACAAAATTCTGCAGGAGGGGTTGATTTAATCATCCACTCCTCTGAATATAAAAATAGAGCCAATTTCTTTCAAAACACTTTCAAGTGATAAGAGTGTGAGTTTGTGGAGCAAGGGTATCGGATCGGAGAAGGAAAATGCATGAGGAACCGGGAAGTTCTCCATCATTGTTTTGTGGATACTGGCTGTTCCTCTAGGTATTTCATATGTAGCAATGAAGCAAAGTGTTTCTGGGACTCTCCCTGGCCGTGTTCTGAGGTCTCTTACCCACTTCTTAAACTCACCAACAACCATTTCTGGCATTTCTTGTATTAAGGGGGAATGTCAGAAATCAGGTATTGTTTTACTAAGAAAAACAATTCAAGTATACTTGGTGTATTCCTTACCTTTGGAAAACTAAACTTGTTTGGCAAGTTAGATGTTATAACCAGAAATGTATAGGATGTTGAGAAGACAGTGATTTTTTTTTTACTTTCTGTTAATGGCAGACGTAATGGTAAGTAGCACCCTCCAAGCACAGTGGCTTCTATAATGAATAGGCTAAAAGGTGATGTTTTGGTTACTTTTTAATGTGAAGGGGATATCTTCCTTCTCCTGTGCTTTGACACACATTATATCCTCTCAAATGGAAAACTCTACTGGCCTGCGTCAGGAAACCATCCCCTGAGGCACTCACCAGGAGACAGGAAGTGACTTTTCATAGGAACACTGGCAGCCCGTGTGTGTGGCTGCATTTTGCCACAGAGAAGCCACTTATGTGGTACCAGGGCTCAATGTTACCGTGCTCTCTCCTGCCTGGCTTCATCACTGACCCTGCCAAATCAGCCATGTTTCACCGGAAGTAGGAATAAACATTCCCCACCAGCATGGAGGTGGTAACAACAGGTTAGGGATCTTTTTAAACTTTATGATGTATCAAGAATCTTTTTGTTTTCTTTCATAGTCTAGTATTTTCCCCAAGGAGCTACAAATTGGGAACAACTTCAGTTCACTTTGATATACGTAAACAACAGACCTGAAACAATAACAACAACAAACCAAACTCCGAAACAAAAGTCCATGAAAGACAAACAAGAAAAAAATTAGAAGCCAGAAAATTCACATGAAAATGAGACTCAGAGGCCCCCATCTTTACAAAACGTCTATTCTTTAATTGTAGCAAATTTGGAAAAACTCAGTGTACGATTCGGGGAGGATGAGGATAAGGATGATTGCTTTCTTACTACAAATAATGGAAATCACAAATCCTCGAAACCTGAGGGATCAGTTACCAGACCCTTTGTTTCCATTCTGCAGATAAAGGCAATGGCTATCCCGAGGCTAGCCGTTTTCTACCAAGGTCCTGCGGCCTATTGGCAATTGACCTGGGACACGCACCCACATGTTTCACTTTCAGCAGCGGGCACTAGCTCTTGGATTCCTCTTGCCTCATCCGAACACCGACTGGCACATTCGTAGGGAACAGGGAACAGCAAGCAGAGGGGCAAAACCTACAGGAGTCTCCACGATGTGACGATGACGCGCTTACAGCACACATTTCAGAATCTATGTGTTAAGTTTCTTCTACTCTGTTAAAAAAAAATGTGACCAGTGGGATGACATGGTTGCCAATGTCCCTAACTATCGTGGAGATAAAAGTCTGAGGATAAAAATACTGACTCCAGGAATTGAGCATGCATTGACTCATGTATGAGCACTTTAACTTGTCACATTCCGATGACAGGGGCAGTGTGAGGACATCCACCCTCTTCTATAAAATTCAAGTTGTTTCCGGTACTCAGGAGCACTCACCAGCACACATCAACCAGCGATCAGTATGCTGAAAGACACTCTGTTTTGATTGAAAGATCTTTTCCTGGCTAAAGATATGCAGACAGACATATGCAAATGAATATTTAAGTACCGCTACCTTCAATCTATCCCTATGAAGAAAATCTATCCCTATGAAGAAGTACCCACCAATGAGATCTTTTTTCTGCCTTGCAAATATAACTAGCTAGTGTCTCTAAATTTCTGAATGACAAGGAACGCAATTCTTCACTTTGACTGCTGGAGCTAAGGAGGTGGGTTCTGTTTTTTTTTTTTTTTTTGAACCACTGAATTATACAAAATGGAAATACTGGGACTTCAGCATGTTTGACCATCTGACACATTTCTAAATGGGCGCATTGCTCTATGCTAAACAACAGGATTCAAACCGACAGACTAAAATGACCTCCAACAGCACTTTGTTTTTTCTTCTTCAAGTACATTAAGACAAATTCAATAAAGCAGAGTAACATCTGAGATGGAACTTACTGGAGAGAAACATCACAGAAGCAGGTGTTCTCACCACAGTTGACCTTGGCTTCAGCTCGAGCAAGATACGTCCTCCAGACCCATCAACATGCTTCTACAACTAACTGCATTTGTGATCAATTCCACTGAAATGTCTGGAGATAAAAAGCCGCCACGAAACACAGCTGTGTCTTTTCCCTTTTTGACTTGCATAAAGTTTATCACATATTCACATCATATGATAATTTCATAATGACATGAAATTTGCATGAAAGGATAAAAAATATTATTCCATCTTTATATACACCTTTCCTCCAGGAAGATTCATAAATGCTGCCTGAAGATAAATTAAACTTTGGCACGGAATGTAATTTATGAAAATTACAAACTATTTGAATTGATTTCACCAAAAAAGGCATTAAATCTTGATGACTAGCAAACTTCTTCAGAGAAATGAAATGTGATGTTTAAATAGAATTAAAACAGCAACATAAATTTTCAAAAATATTTTAAGAGTAAATCACATCACTCATGTAGGTTATTAATTAAGTAAATGCCTTATAATCATAAAAATGCTTTTAATCACTTATATCATAGCTTCTGCTAGATAGGTAAAACATGACAGACGAAGAAAGAAATATGATTCCTCTTGAGAAGAGAAAATATGACATATTTTGTTACTTTTTTTTCCTTTTAGCTGGTGTGCTTTTAGTGACTGATTTTGTCAGAGTTAAAAGTTCCAAAAACCCAATTTAAAGGAAACAGGTAAGAAATACCCACTGATTGCTGATGGCATTTCATTACTAGTAGTAAAGCTATGTAGTGTGAGAGTTGGTTAAAAAATGAATAAGGAAAGAAAATTAAATCTCGGCTGAGTGGCACATTTTGGGACTTACTTATATCGGTGTTCTAAGCATCTGAACTTCAAGTTTTATATAAAAGCGGCTTCTTAGCTTTGGTAATATTACAATAACTCTAATATTTACAGCTATGTTTTGTACTTTACAGCTTTACAAGCCCTGCTCAACCACTTTCAAAAAGTCCTTTCTAAATTATAGCAAGGACGCTGACCTTTCCTACCTGGACTCATGTGGCTAAATTCTCTTCCTCTCTGTCTCTGTCTCTCTGTCTCTCTCTTTCTTACACACACAGAGGCACACACAAGTCTTTGAAAAGTCATGTCATTCCACAGTTTGTTTTTCAATGCCCGTTCATCTAACAATGCGCCTGACCTGTTTTCAGTGCTCAGTGACTATTTACGGAATGAAGGAAGGAAGGAAGGAATGGACTCATTAAGTGACATTTGAGACGTTCAAGTCGCCACTATCAGCAGTGGCGATCAGTTCAGATGAACAACTTGTCTAGAGGCTGATTCTGAGTCTGGGGAGAGATTGACCAATGGAGAGATGTCAGCCCCGGAACCAGGCCTGCTGTCCTGTGCAAGGGTAAGGCAGCCACCTTCATGATGTCATTTCACGGAGTATGAAGAAGCCCGTGGCAGACAAGAGTCCCCCCCGCCCCCCCCATGACTGATGACACATCCCTTTGAGATGCTGTAACATGTTTTAGTGCATACTTACCAATGACTATCAGGAGTCAGGTATCACAAGAAAGGGTAAAGGTGACTCACTGACTTAGAGACAGCATCTACTAAGGCGTACATAGCTGATAATCATTTTTCTATGAGTAGATTTTGACTCTAAGAATGAAAACCAATAGGAGTCCTCAGACATCTGAAGATAAAATGTACAAGGAGGAAAGATACGGAGAGTCTGAGATCACCTCAAAATTTGCTAAGGGGTGGCGTGATCTCTTATTTCTGTGGCTAATGAGGCTCGAAAGGAATTTATACAATCAAATTTTAATCACAAGTGTTTTATGATATATTCTAATCATTCCTTAGGTCTGAAATGAAATCGCAATTCTCCTTGGGCTTGGTCATGGAGAGATCTTGGAGGGTTTGGGCACAGAGGGGCCTCAAGATGTGTCTTACCTACAAACAGCTGACTATTGAGCTGCAATCGGAAATGACCCTCCTCTGAAGTCTCCCTGGTCATCCTTGGGAGGCTGTCCACCTGGAGTGAGGTCTCCTTGAGGTTCCTCTCGGCCCAGACGTAATGCCATTGGTTGTCATTCAGAAGAGAAGGAGAGTGAACTATGAGCTCTACGGGGCCGTTCCCAACATCAATGGCAAAAGTGATCTCCGAAGGAGCTGAAACCATAAAGGAAACAGGTAGAAAGTTGAGGGGAGTTGTCAGTGCACTGAGGGCACAGGCACACTGGAGTGAATAGTATAAATGCTTGCAGGTCAATATGAGGTGAAGAGGCCTCCAGCTGAAATCTCTACGACACTGAAATTAGTGTTAATAGTAAACACTACTGAATCCTAAGCTCCAAGCTCTTTCTTTGGCCCAGTTGGTACTCACTGTGAGAATTCAGCCTAATAGGATAGGACCCCGGGACGCAAATGCCAATCAGATAAACATGCATTGGTGCCAAGGCTCCGGGCTTTCTGGGTCTATTTTGGCTTTACCTGTGCCCTCATGGATATCTGTAGATACTGGATTAGTGAGCCAGCTACATTCCCGCAGGAAGAAGAACACTTGAAAATCTAGTGTTCTCTTCTATGTTATTTCATTAATACGTGTGGTTATAATCATTTATGCCGATCTTTTTTTTAAAGGAGACTCAGAAAGTTTGAATGCTTTTGTCAAGTACACATCACTGCAAGCAAGTAGGGGTGCCTGGGATCAAACACAAGCCCCCATCCACCTTCCATGACTTTTTCTGCCCTTCTGTAAAGTTCTGCCTATCACACATGCCAGGGTCAGCCAGTCAGGGGTAATAATATTTATTATAATGATGGTGATGAGGGTAGAGGTGGTGATGGTGATGATGGTGGTGACATGGTGACATGGCCATTGAGCAAGAGACAGAAAAAGAGAGAAGAAGCAGGAATACAACTGCTAAGCACTATAGTAAGCACTAACCAAAGATCCTCTCATTTTCATCCTTAAAAAAATTCTGTGAGAAAGGCATCATTTTCATTCTCATTTTATGGGTGAGAAATCCGAAGTTCAGAGAAGTGTAACACAGACAGTACAAAGAATCTGACTCCAAAAGTAGAATTCATCTCCATTTTCCTCTATTGAGTAGGTCTTTTCATATTTTCCATCACTACATAAGAATTTTCTAAGTTTGAAGGATGGGGAGAGGCAAATTAGAAATTGATGTTGATGAGAAGACAGTCCCCTTTGAGTCCCTGGAGCCTTCTGATGCCAGGCCTTGCCTTCCTTCTCAGCACCCTGGTTGGTCTCCTCTGTAGTAGAGCTAAAACAGGACATGGCTATTTGACAAAGACATCAGCTGCCAGATTTGAATAATCAGGTAACACCAAAGGTCCAATACCATCCCAGACTACACCCTCCTCAGCCTTCACACTCAGAGAATGCGTCTCAGTATAAGAAGCCCCCAGTAGATGGAACTTCACGTAACTGAGGGTTGAATTGTTTTGCATGCTGTTCAGTGTGAACCCTGACCCAAAGGGGAGGCACTAAGGTAGAGGCCTTAAAATGGGATTTGAGAGCATGGACTCTGAGAGCACCATGACTTACATGACTTACGGCACATTTTCAATCTTGTCACACCTCAATTTTCTCATCAGTAAAATGGGAATAAAAACAGCACCTCATCGTCAGGTTGTTTATGAATTAATCCTGATGAAGTTCATAGGACCTTGCCTGGCACAGAAGATGTACTCCAAGTAAACGGCTTTGGCTCATAAAGCCAAAGTAGACACAATTGAAGAGAACAAATTGGGTTCAGCAATTGAAAGATTAAATAAGAGTGAAGTTGGCCCTTTGAGGCATTTCGTGTTTCTTATTCAGGCCACAGATGCCACCTCACAGTCCTATACATCTTGAGATCAAATAAACACTAACTGAGAGATAACTAGGTCCTCAATTTATTTCTCTTTACAGAAAACAGGTAAAGATTGGTGAGAATTGGAGAGGAAAAATGTTAACGATTTCGCTAAAAGCCTTCCTGCAAACCTGGTCTCATGGTTAAGTTCTACATGGACAGCACACCTTCGCAGAGCTCTTGTTCTACCACTGTGTCTGCTTGTCACCCTGTTACCCCGCTCCTTGTTAGGCTTCCTGTCTGGGCTTATCCCTGTTCCAACATTTGTCCCCCTGTTGTATAATGATCTATTTATGGTCTGTCTCCCCAACGAGTCGGCAAACTCTAGATGAACACCTGGTTTATTGGACATCTAGCCCCAGGGCTTGTATACAGGGAGCTCTCATCCAACTAAGGGTTCATTCATTAAAATGTTACACCATATACATTCAATGCAATCTTGTAAGTTTCTTTAGATTTATTTTGTTTATACCAAGGTTTTAACTTCCTTGGATTTAAAAAATATATTATTATTGAATTTTATTTAGGCCACTATTAAAGACCCACTTTATTCACTCATTCCCCTAGAACTGGGGGAGAATCGGTAATGCGATAATCACAGCTAATGTTTATTGAGTGCTTACCATGAGCCAGTAAGCACTTTTCATGAGTGAACTCCTTAATATTTTAAGCCTCACTATCACCTTATGAGACAGGTAACATATTACCCCTGAGGGAACAGAGCTGACGAGTTGTTCCAACCCAGATGGGGCAGAGTTAAGAATTAAATCCACATGATGTGTTCCTAGAGTTCATTTTTTAACATGCTCTTCCTATGGGGGGAAAAATAGTCTCTCAAGTCTAGGCAGTCCCCCTGGGGTGGGGTGGAGGACAAACTTAGAATATATAATAGAGGTGCCTGGATACAAGTGAATAAAAATAATCTGAGTAAATGGGTGATACTCCAACACTGGCTAGTGACTCGGAGGAGGGCAAATGAGGCAAACATAAGCCTGCTCTCGTTTTCTGGAAGGATGGATGTCACCTGATGGCCCTGGATGGGAAAACCAGAAGCCCTGGGTCAGCCTTAGTTCCAGCATGATTTTCCCCCTGGACTTCCCTTCTCCCACCTGTCTCCCAAATATCTTCTCTCATCATTTACTCACCTTATGGTTCAAGTCACAGCTAAAGTATCAGTTAGCCTTCAATGAGTTTTTACCAATCCAGTCCTTTTGCTAGGCCCTGAGAATGTACAGATGAATGAAATCCAATGAGCTCACCATGTACTTACTTTTTAAAAATTTTTATTTGTTCATTTTGAGAGAGAGAGAGAGTTCATGTGTGAGTAGGGGAGAGACAGAGAGAGACAGAGAGGAAGAGAGAAAGAATCCCAATCAGGCTCTGCACTGTCAGTGAGGAGTCCAATGTGGGGCTCAAACTATTGAACTGTAGATCATGACCTGAGCTGAAGTCAGATGCTTAACCTACTAAGCTACCAGGTGCCCCTTGCAGTGTACTTTCAAAAAGACTGATGAAGAAGGGATATGTGAAGTGGAGGAAAGTGCATAAGTGAAAGAGAGTGTCTATCAAGTACTTCTAGAAGATGAGAAGAAGAGAGAGCTCCCATATAAAGTTCTTCTTTCCTTGAACCCCATGTCTGTGTCCTCAGCCCCCACCCCTTGTGGGGCATGAGAGAGATTCCAGGGACCATTTATGGACAAAGAAGAAGTTGCTTAACCTCTGAGTTTCTATGTGTGCATCTATAATATAAGAAACATGAACTAGATGACATATCATTAAACATTTTTATAGACATATGATCTGATGGAAACTCCAGGTAAAAAGCACATACCCTTTGCATAAAATTTCAGGGACTTCCTGAATGTCTTATGTCGCAAATCATGAAGAAAACTTTATTTTCTCTGGAGTCTTAGCATTCTTGGATGTTGAGGAAGGATTGCAAAGCGGATAAAGGAGCAGAGAGGTGTGTTGACTCTGGAGTCTGACTCCTAGCGGCAGTGTGACTCAGGGCCTGTTACTAAGTAGGGTCACCTTCCTATCTGCAGATTGAAGTAGGAGTTGAACAATGAAAAAATTGCACAGTATTTTTATGATCATCAACAGGAGTGTTTGAAAGCAAAATGAATAATAAATGGGAAGTGTTTAGTACAGTGTCGAATCAGAACAGACACTCAATAATTTAGTCTAAGATTATATTATAGTAATGTATAAACCGAATTATTAGTATTAATTTTATCAATCTCTGAGGATCTGAGGACTCCATCTTCAAATTCTCATCGTATTTGGTAATCTTTTCTTTTTGGGGAGTAATATTCTTGATATGATACCACTAAACATCACAACTCAAGTCTCTCTCTTTCCACCGATATGTATATGTATATTATATATATGGATGTATTTCATGTATACGTATTTCTCCATGTATATCACATATATATCTCCATATATCATATATATGTCTCCATATGTATATAACATATATGAAATATGTATATCTCATTCACTTTTTCCATAGGCTTGAAGGCCAGCAGAATAAGCCACCCCCAAAAAAGCTACTTTAAAATCAGGTTGATTCTGAGGCAGCTGAGAAGAAGCAGAGACAAGGAAAGCTCCCTGCTCTCCTCCTGGATATTTAAAGCAGGACATAATTTTACAAAGATGTTCTTCCTCCCCTCTCTACCAGGCAGAAAAAGCTAATTACTTGGAGACAACTTTAGACCCTCTCAGCCTACAAAAGGCCTCTGCATAGCAAACACTACTAACTAGTCTTTATCTCTGCTCTTCAAAACCTAAAAACTGCCTTCTTTTGTCTGATTATCTCTCCATAAAGTTATTATTCTCTGTTGAACATGCTGTTTAATAAGCTGTAGTTTTTTCTATAAATTTTTTGAGTTTATTTATTTACTTGAGAGAGACAGAGACAGTGCGAGTGGGGGAAGGGCAGAGAAAGAGGGAGAGAGAATCCCAAGCAACTCTGTACTGCTAGTGCAGAGATGAATGAGGGGCTCGAACTCATGAAACCACAAGATCATGACCTAAGCTGAAATTGAGAGTTGGCAGCTTAAATGACTGAGCCCCCTATACACTCCAGTAAGCTGTAGCTCTGAACCACCTCTATGAGTTACTCATTCTTCTCTGTGCATCTCCCATGTATACATGGTGTGTGCATGTCAATAAACTTCTGTTTGTTTTCTCTTGTTACTCTTTTACTACAGGGGTCTCAGCCAAGAACTGAAAAGTTAAGAAGGAAATTCTTTTCCCTCCTTTACAGTCTTTAGGGAAAGCTAGTCCCCCTTCCAGGTGTAAAGGTGAGCTCTGGCAAAACCAATCGGCAATCTTTACTTTCACGACCAAGGGCATTGGTCATAGTAGTTAAGTGAGTGGCATACCAGCAGGATTGTGTGCATAGCTGGCAAAGAAGTGATTTCCCACCAGCTAAAATGTAGCTCTCCCTTGAAGGTGCAGTAGCTTTAGACTGAGGTAGGTATTCACAAATCAGTGCAGGAAGAGAAATAAATTAAGCCACAGATAAAATTACTAAACTGATGAATCCAACCGGAAACAAAGTGCCCTGCCAATTCTGGACTAGTCACATGTTCCTGTACTAATGAATTCCAGTCTTGCATCTGCCAGTTCATATTGAGTTTTCTATTTTTTTAAGTTTATTTGCTTATTTTGAGAGAGAGAACTTGAATGGGGGAGGTGCAGACAGAGAGGGAGCGATAGAATCCCAATCAGGCTGTGTACCATCAACACAGAGCCTGGCATGGGACTCAAACTCACAAACCATGAGATCATGACCTGAGCTGAGATCAAGACTCTGATGCTTAATCAACGAATCCAGCCAGGCGCCCCCAAGTTTCCTTTGACTTGCAGCCAAATATATCTGATTTGCATATGGGTGTCATAAACCCCCTTTTGCATAAGTAAGCACTAAAGGGGTGAAGGACATGCTCACAGTTCAACTCAGAGTAATGCCAGTTTGAATCCACATGGGCTTCTAAGCAACAGGCTCTCTCCACTATGACCCCTTGACTCTCAACAGCCATGTCTTTCTGCTCCTCCTTGCCTCCTCCCAAATACTGATTTCCATCAGCATGGCCGTTGTGAGATAATTGTCAAAACAGCTGATTTTATTCCTCAGTCTCATTTGAACCAGATCCACTAATAAGACTTGAGGACATTGCAAAATATCTTGCTTCTCTTAGAATATGGATTAATCTCAACACTACAGAATTCACAGGGGTTGTTAGATGAAAGTGACCCAGAAGGAAATGGATTGAAAATTTCAGAGACACATCTTGTTCCCTGTCGAACAATATGGATATATCAACTTTGGAAGTTCCTGTCCTGATAGTTATAGAGGAACACTCCTTGGGGATGGAAGAGAAATCTATTCTCAGCCACTTCATGTGTTTAAAGACCATTTCCTTTATAAGTAGCTGCTCTGTAGAAGTATCTTGTTATGAACCCCTAGGGTGAACAATCTATCTGCAGAAAAGGCATAGGATGAGTGTGGCCATTAATAAGAAATGCAAGATTTCTTCCAATTTATTTTTTGCTTTTTAAATAATAACAATCAAATAAAATATTTTGAAAATCATGAAGTCTTACGCTTTAAATTTTTATATAATAACTTGTTTCAAAAACATATATGCTCTTCAACCTGGTGAAAAAAGTATACAGCAAACAATTATGCCAATGGATTTTAAAGTTTTCATCACACTGAATACCACCTGCATTTAAACATTTCTGTACGACCAAAAGGACAAAATGCAGTACAAGAAAGTACAAACAAATTGGACATTGAAATGTAATTAACACTAAATCATTGCTCATTACCTTGTGATAATATGCTATGACATTTGCTGCTGTTTTAATGAATCAAAAGGCCTTAGGGTCTGCTTTTTATTAAATTTACATTGAGGTTATTATATCCATATTATGCAATGGTTGGCACTCAACTCCACACTTTCAGAGCCTGGTCAAGTTAGATATGAGAGATCTTATTTCACATTAAAGCCACAAGAGCTTCCTCCCATTAATGGTCTAAATCGTTAGAGTAAAAGGAGGTTAAAACTACCAATTAAGGAGATCTCTTTCCTTGTACGTATTGTGCTATAACTGCAAAAGAAACACTTAGCTACTTGGTGATTTGCAAGGGGCTGGGACAAACAGTTCAGTCACCTCCTCCAGCTAGCGCTTTTTGTGCTCTTTTCCTGGAGCTCTCAAATTTCCAAGCTTCTGTTGCTAAGACATTACTTATACTTTCAAGGGTATTTCATGCAGTCAGATCATTATTGTAATATGGGTCAAATGCCTTAATCAAACTACAGAAAACATCCATTTAGACACAGATAAATGAGGAGCGCCTGGGTGGCTCAGTAGGTTAAGTGTCTGACTTCGGCTCAGGTCATGATCTCATGGCTTCTGGGTTCGAACCCTGCGTGGGCCTCTGTGCTGATAGTTCAGAGCCTGGAGCCTGCTTCCGATTCTGTGTCTCCGTCTTTCTCTGACCCTCCCCTGCTTGCACTCTCTCTCTCTCAAAAATAAATAAATATTAAAAAATTTAGACACAGATAAATGAGACATCTAATGACAAGCACACCCTTCATGGTCATGGGCATAACAAGGGAAAGATGGTGGGAAGAGTCCATTTTTTTAGATGTAAGGGGGGACACTGAGTATAGAAAATTGGAAAAGCAACAAAAGCAACTGAAAGCAGTAATTCTAAACAATCTCAGGGAAAAAACGTTCCTCCTCAAAAAAAAAAAAACCTTTTGTTGGTCTAAGTTCTCACAAATGCTGATGTCAGTATGAATTTTTAATAATGTATATGTAAGCTTCAAATAGCACATTTTATTACTTACCACTTAATAAATATTATATTTGAGAGGGAAGTTAATGCAGAGAACTCCATTTATACCTTTGGCTCCTGAACATGCAGACTCAAATATATGTGCTTAGTTTTAAAAGTAAGAATCCAACTTCTTTTTGCTCATTTGTAGAATTCCTGTGCTATCATCGTTTATCTCAAAACTATTGTTGGAATACACAAATACACATTATCACAGGCCTTGTGGATACAAATTGCACCCCAGAGAGCTCGAGCAAGTCCAAACCTTTAGGAACTCCATGAGATTTTACCAAATAGAACAGTAATCTGTGATGAATTTTCCAGGCAAAAATTTTAGTGGATTTTTTTAATGATTGCAGAGATATTTAAAAGGTGTTAGAATTATGAAGAAAACACATAGAAAGAATTGCAATTCCTGGCATTTATGGTAGAATAAAATATTTTATGAATATCTACCAAACTTAATTTGTTCAGTTTATTTATTTATTTTAAGAGAGAGGGGGAGAGAGAAAGTAGAAGAAGGGCAGAGGGAGAAGGAAAGGAAAAGAGAAAATTTCAAGTAGGCTCCCACCAGCAGTGCTGAGTTCCACATGGGGCTTGAAACTACAAACAAGGAGGCCATAACCTGAGCCGAAACCAAGAATCAGATACCCTGCCAACTAAGCGAGAGGTGGCCCTCTGTCAAGCGTATCTTTATGTTTAAAACCTTTCCTAAAATTTACATGTCTGTTGCTTGATGTGAAAAAATATTTTAAATTTAAAATTAGTAGAAGTATCCTTTGATCAGTATAAGAGAAGACAGATGGACAAATCTGGTTATAGTGTTTTTTGAACATGTACATGTGAAGACCATCAGTTTTGATGAAGTTATCCATAAATTTGCAGAAATAAAGTCAAAGGAACAGAAATTTTAATATGACTTTTACTGGAATACACCAATATGCAGGTATGGTTTTGCCCTTCTCATTTTAAAATTAGAAAATTTTCGGGGCGCCTGGGTGGCTCAGTCGGTTAAGCATCCGACTTTGGCTCAGGTCATGATCTCACGGTTCATGGATTCGAGCCCCGCATTGGGCTCTGTGCTGATAGCCAGCTCAGAGCCTGGAGCCTGTTTCAGATTCTGTGTCTCCCTCTCTCTCTGACCCTTCCCTGCTCACGTTGTCTCTCTCTCTCAGAAATAAATAAGAAACATTAAAAAAATGAAAAATAAATAAAATTAAAAAATTTTCATGTCCTACATTGTCTTTTCTTTTTTGTATTGGAACATTTTATTGGCATGATCACATATAGGAGTTCAATATGAGGACATTTTGCCATTTGCATTTCTATTATTCTTCATTTAGCTTTATGATCACTAAGGACTATAACTTCTATAGAAGAGGGGATGTTAGAAAATGATCCATATCCTGGTGTAAAATTCAGGAAATACACCACACTGCTTACAGTGAAGTGGCAGGGAAACAATGGGAATTCTGATTGGAGAGTCACACACTCCTAATGGTGGGAAATAAATCAGGAAATTACTTTCAGAACAAAAGTATAATACAAAATTAGGCGCACCTGGGTGGCTCAGTCGGTTGGCGTCTGGCTTGGTGCAGGGCATGATCTTGTGGCTCACGAGTTCGAGCCCCACATCGGGCTCTGTACTGACAGCAAGCTCAGAGCCTGGAGCATGTTTCAGATTCTGTGTCTCCCTCTGTCTGCCCCTCCCCCACTCATACTCTATCTCTCTCAAAAATAAATAAAATATTTTTAAACATTAAAGAAAAGTATAATAAAAAATTAGACCCCAAATGTGAATAGAGTGCACAATAATTACACATTCAGCTTTCCATGAAAATTGTATTGAAAAAGTTTTGCGGTGTGGAAGTTTAAAGTTGAAGGTAAAGAGTACCCATGGACAGAAAAAGGACACTGTAATAGGCATCTATGGGAGTTTGAGGAATGCTCTATTTTGAAAAATTTTTATGTTTATTTATTTTTGAGAGACAGAAAGGCAGAGTGAGAGTGGGCAAGGGGTATAGAGAGAGGGAGACACAGGATACAAAGCAGGCTCCAGGCTCTGAGCTGTCAGCACAGCTGACGTGGGGCTTGAACTCGGGAACCCCAAGATCATGACCTGAGCCGAAGTCAGAGGCTTAACCGACTGAGCCACCCAGGGGCAAAATAGGAATGCCCTATTTTGAAGAGAGAACAACTAAAGACTGATTGGTAATAATGAAACAAAAAGCATTAGAAGGAACCAGAAATTATCATGGCTATTTTTACACCTGTCCAGAGTTATTAATCTGATAGTATGTACATACAATAGTTGTTAGTAGCAAAGATAACACTCGGACTTCTGTTGGCATTACATTAAATTCATAAATGAGGGCACTTACAGCTTATTTCAAGTCGGATGAAGTCTTTAATACCAAGGTTTTCTAGGAAAACTCCCGATAAAGCCGTGGTTTTGAAAAAGAAGGAAATATCAGCACTGAACTCTGCATGGAAGGTAGGAAAGTGGAGGTAAGAGGCTTCTGTATAAAATGATACCGCATTCCAGAAGTGCCCTGCAAATGAAAAAATCCTTTAGCGTGGTTCATTGTTTTGGAATGGGATATAGAAAGCAATGGGCATGTGAATAATTTTCAAGACTGAGGGACACTGAAGGGAAAGGGGATAAGGGAATAAAAACATCTTGTGCTTATGTAATGAAGAGAGAGAGCTTCTTTCGATTTAGTACTCACGGTCACCATAGCAACGCAAGGGACCAATTCTCCAAGCAGCTTCTGAGTTTGATCTGTTGGTATCAGTGATAACTATCTGAGTGACAGGCAAGTGGTCTTTGAAGGAAAGAAAGCCAGTATCATTTGTCCTGCAAAACATAAATTTAAGAAAAAAAAAGAGGAGAAAATGTGGATAATGTAGGGACTCTTTTACCAAGACTCTGCTTTTCAGAAGTGATTTGGGTGGTTGTAGCAGCAGGGTGGGGGCAGGGCGGGGGAGACAAAAGGCTCTTCATCTCATAAGTGAAAGACTGGAATGCCAATTACATAATCCTTGGCCAGCTTTCAAACACCCGTGGCATTTGCATTTTCCCTAAGTCTTTCCAGAAACGCAGGTAATTTACAGAGCTTGCTGTCGCTTGTTGCAGCTAACTGTTCCCCACCTGCCTGATGCCGTGCTGATGTAACATCAAACATCGGCTCTCTTTCCACAAAGAGATTGGCTAGCTCAGTAACTGACTTGAAATAGGGGCCACAAATCCCACTTGAAATCACTCCAAGGACTTGTTTCAGCCACCTGCCTACAGATTTTAATCAGCTTGGGATGTTTCTTATCACCTTTTAACTCTAGGTAAAAACAAGTATCTAGAGTTACTGGTTTGTTGCTTTTCATTGTGCTCCATGTTTTAAAGATCTTGGTAGTTAAGGGCTCTGGCTTTGTCTTGGTTAATTATACAACTCAAGAACTAACTAGTCACCCTTTGGCAAAAAAAAAAAAAAATTAAATAGGGTGAAGCTATTGCTTTTCCCTTTTTTAAACCTGTGTTTTTTGACTCATGGTAAGGACATACCATTTAACTAAGAGAATAAAAGTGTAGGTAAAAAAAGGGGCATTGAATGAATATTTTGAGCCAGAAATATACCAGGGGATATTTTTTCCCAGACAGCACCCTTATGCAGTGGGTACCATTATTTACCTTCACAGATGAGAAAACTGAGGCTCAGGGATATCAGATAATTTGCCTAAGTTCACAGGACACAAGGGCTCAGTCACATATTTGGTATCTACCCTGCATCTGAATTTAAGAAGGGGCCCTAAATAGCCAGGTCTAAATTGAACACATATGTATATACCTATAGTTTTACTCCTTGAAGATGCTTGTATATTGTGTGCTAATATTTCATTCTGACAAGAAAATATGAAACTCACAACTAATAAAAGGCTGAAATTTCTGAAAGACAGGGAGCAAAGAAAATGTGTTATACCACAGTGAGTCCTGAGATAGTAACCAGTGTTCTTCAAGAGCCTTTATAAGTGTGCAAGGAGAACTTTGCATTTGTGCTCTTCCATTTAGCTCATCTGAGCATCGAGTGCCCTGCTAGAAAAGATGATGGCACATTTGTCATGTCCATGCTCCATCCATCTGGTGTGCTCCCAACTTTAAATGGCAAGCTGAACTGTGTCCTATGGGGTCGTATGGGAACCCCACAGACTGGGCTGACTCCCCACCTGTCCAACCTCAGTTAAATACTGAATAGATCACGTGGTCTATACCAAGGAATTGGGAGACCCAGCACCATGCATCAATATTCAGGGCAAAGCATATGATGCATTTGATACCAACAACACAAAGAAGCAGATTCATATGGGTTCTTTCTCGGTAGCCACCAAGAAGTCAACAAAACACTCAAAATGCACTCAAAATCAGTGTTATATTTCAGGAGCATTACATGTCACTTACAGCTCTGAGTTTAGACCAAGAAACTCGTATCCCAAAGCCTTAACTGGGGAACCCTGGCAGCAGCAGTGTGAGGTGATGATTTAAGGACATAGCTATAGAAGCACACAGATTGGTTCTAGAATCCCAAGTCCCCAGTTCCTGGCTGTGTTAACCTGGGCAAATCATTTTTTTTTTCTAAGATTCCATGGAGTCCTCATGTTTAAAATGGAGATAAAGTCGATACCACAGAGTTATTTGAAAGAGTTAAATGAGATCATATGGTCACTTAGCATGGTGCCTGAGCTCTGGTAAGTGCTCAACAATGGTAGTGGTAATACTCGTTTTAGTTCTTATCTTTGTCCTTGAACCCTCTGTAGCCTCAGGCAGCTCAATCCATCTTTTCATGCATCCAGCTATGATTCTGTATCGAAGATCTCATACTACACAGAACATTGCAGAAAATTAAATGTTAAGCTTTGGCATCCAACTCATAAGAATTGGAGAAAAACCTACCCATTCAATCTTGGTAATAAATAAATGAAATATTCACCCACACACATACATGTCAGGTCAAGTAACCAAAAAGGTAAAGAAAGGCACTCATCCATTTTTGACTATTTGAGTACCTGTATTTACAGGCCATTCAAAGGACAGGGAATAAGATTTTTGTTCCTGTTTAAAAGGATATCTATGAATGTTACAAAGACACAGAATAACATTTCAGTCTTCATGTTTCAATATCTTTCCTAGCAGAGAATTCGAAGCAAATTCCAGGTGGTCAGAGTAGAATAAAGACAAACCCATATGCAACCCTGAAGAAACTATTTTGCTTTAGGATTTTATTTCTCTCCACTTTCATTTTCAGGGTGACAATGTTCGATACCAAAGTCTGTCCATCAATTCTAACTACTGCCTCCCTTACACATTTGGCACCTTGTCTGCCTCAATTTGATGCCCTGGGCTAAAGTGCTGGAATGTACAAATAGCACTCTAAGGATAAAAATCCCTTCCAAACAACAGAGAAAATAAATTTATATTTAGTTTGATGATGCAAGACACAATACCAAAAATAATTTTTTTTTAAATCTGACAACTGGGGGAAAAAGGAAGTTGCTCTCCAAAGTTGTTTAATATGATAGACACAGATAGAAACTCAAATTCCTACAGGGGCCAGATGAGTAATAAAAATGAGTGAAGCCAGCTTTGTGTTAGATAATAAATGGAATCTGACACATGCCTTCATTGTCAGAGGGAAAGAGAGAGAGGAAAACTGGTAGAAAATAGTTGTTAAGGCTAAAGGAGATGGTGATATCCATTAGTAACAAGTAATAATGTTATTCATGAATGTAAAACAAGTGGGTCAGACTGGAATATTAATGTAGAACTTCTCAATTTTTAAATCTTGACAATGGATTTAAACATTCTATTAAAAAGGAGGAAAGAAAGAAAGGATATGGTGGGAGCCAATGCTGCCTTGGCCACGGAAATGCAGACTATGGGCAAGCCAGGCATCAACAATATTTTGTATAGTTATTCATGCTCTTAATGTCACAATGAGAATGAAATTGGATTTAATTCAATTTGTGAGTGATGGTATGATTTCAAGGCATCAACAGGTAGAATACTGGGGTGGGGGGCATTGGTGGTAGATTTTACCCATAAGATGCTACACAGTGATACAAATTAGGGTGGTACCTATTGATAAGTAGGGAGTCTACAGCTGTACATTTCTTTTCACACGTTGACTTGTTTTCCTTTCTCTTTGGTTTGAACTTGCCTTCTCAAGGGCACACATTTTATAGACGTTGCCTTCCTTTGGAACAATATGCAAGACTTCCTTAGGATATAGGGCACTTAAGTACTTTATAAGTCCAGAAGCCATTGTGTTCTAATGGATAAGCATTGCCATCTTGACCAGACTGTTACAGGTTGAATCCATGTGTCTTGACACACTAGTTCTGAAATGTCAGTGAGGTCATTCCAGGCCTCAGTTTCCTTACCTCTAAAATGGGGATACTAATACCAAATTGATACCATATAAGTTGAAGGAGATAATGTATAAAAAACAATTTACACACTGACTAACACAGGGTGAGGGTTCAATAAATAGTTACTGACATTCCCTGTAAAGTTTGAAATTAAAAAAAGTGAAATACAAAAAAAATTTTAAAGAAAAATAAGAAAGGGAGCTTCACTGTTGGTGTGAATGAACAGAGGGCAGTAAGGGTACAAGTGGCAGACGTGAGGTCCTCGGAACACGCACAGGCTGATGAAAGGACATGTCACAGGAAATATGGTCTCCCCTTCCTTTCATTATCTGCATCTTGGGTTTTTACCAAATTCAGGATTGCAGAGCAAAACAGGGGCCACTGATTTCTTTAGTGACTCATTGGGGTAAAGTATGGTGAAAAGTCACAGGCTGTCATTTCTTTTTTCCTTGGCCAATTTTAGTTAACTTCTGCTCTGTAAGCTTCTTTTAGTAGATTCATTTGGGTAACTCAACACATTAAGAAAGTTTTTGTTTCCTTTTTACATCCTTATTTCTTTCAGTCACTCCAAGGTGAAAAAAAAATTAAGCCAATCAATCAATCCATCCATCATTATGCATAAGATAGAAAAATCTAGAAAATTATGCAAAATCTTAAGATCTCAGATCCCTTTGAAGCCCTTGTGTGTGAATCTGAGTGGATCGGTCTCAGGACCCTTTGCACACCCTTCCCTTGAGCGGGTGACATGGTGCCCCCCACCTTCCATGGCTGGGCAGGAGGAATTGCCACCCAGATGCCCATAAGCAAGTTTGCAAGTCTGAAGAACTGTATTGATGCTTGCCAGTAATGCTACCCCAACATTTGTTAGGGCAATTATTTCCCTTGTGTCTTTGTTCTTAAGACTTCCTGATAAAGACGACCTAGGGGATTAGATTGCAAATTGGCTGTCACTTCGCTGCCAAAAAGAAAAGCAAATGCAAGCATCCATTGTTGCCACATATACAAGTCCACACCAGGAGGTCGTAGCCATCCTTCTGTTCTCTATTCTGACCCTTGTCTGGAGGTTTGGTTTTCATTCCCAGCATAAGAAACATGGGGGGCAAATCAAGACAAGTTTGCCAATATTTAAACATGTCAGAAACTACAGTTCTTCTAAAATATTCTAGAAACTTGAAATCACAGGGCTCTTCTCATGTAGATGTGGGAGAACAAAACCAGGCCTGGGTGTATGAATACAGCCAAAGTCCACCCAATATTACCTTATTATTAAGAAGTGATGATGACCCTCAAGATTTTGAGTATAAAATTAATTAAGAAAACCCTACCACAGGTGGAGATTTTTGGAGGCCTGGTTTGACTGATCTGCTCCGGATATGAACAGAAGTAGCATTCAGTAGTGCCAGGAAAGTTCTTCACAGAACTGTCTGCATTCTCCCCCTTATCTCCTGCCCCTCTTCTCCCTTTCCTCCTCAACTCACATAACCATCCTCCTCTCCTCTCATGCAGCTCCACTCACTGAATTGCTAACTTCCACGGAATACGTCAGCCCCTAACTCATTCCCCTCTGTGGCAGCATTTCACACCGCTGCCTTCCTCCCCGTCACACACACAATGAATATGTAGTCTTTCAGCTGCCTATGGAACATCTTTCTTGGATGTCAACTGCCATGTCTAACGAACATGCCCCAGCCCCCGCCACTTGTCGCTGCTCCAGGGATATGTTCCTCTGCTTGTTGATGTTACTCAGTCCCATGAAGGACATGGCCTTGTGCTCCTGGTGGCTGAAGCCATACACATGCAGGCCTTCTCTCTAGCTTTGTTTCACTCCTCCCTCCTTCTTGATCGACCACTTCCACCAGGCTCACCTGCTTTGTGTCTCACCATCCGACTGCCTTACCCTTGCCTTCCATGACTCAGTTTTATTTCAAGGGAGCTCCAGGTTCTCTGCCCCGCCTTGGTGGTGGTTACCTGCACTGGCTTTCTGCTGTCAATCTCATTACTGTCTTCCTACTCTCCTTCTCTACCATAAGACTCCCAGAAACATGCTCGCCCACGCGAATCATGATTCATGCTCGTATTTAAAAGTTGGTTATGACAGGAGGTCTCTGTCTCTTAGAGGTACTGTCCAAATTCCAAAATATTTAACATAGTTGAAAGTACAATAAAATTCTTATTAAAACCACAATTGTATTTTATGGAGAGTTCTTTCTAAAAGTTTTTTTTTTGTAATATCTATTTATTTTTGAAAGAGAGAGAGACAGAGTGTGAGAGGGTGAGGTGTAGAGAGAGAGAGAGAGAATCCTAAGCAGGCTCCAGGCTCTGAGCTGTCAGTACAGAGACAGACATGGGGCTCAGACCCATGAGCTGTGAGATCATGACTGAGCCAAAGTTGGATGCTTAACTGACTGAGCCACTCAGGTGCCCTTCTAAAAGTTTTTTTTATTTTTTAAAATGTTTATTTTTGAAGGAAAGAGCGTGAGCAAGGGAGGGGCAGAGAGAGACAGAGAGAGAGAATCCCAAGCAGGCTCCATACTGTCAGCACAGAGCCAGACTTGAGGCTTGAACTCACAATTCCTGAGAGATCTGAGTCAAAACCGGATGCTTGACCGACTGAGCCACCCAGGCGCCGTTGCGAAGAGTTCTTTCTACAAAAAATAACTCAGGAGTCAGCTGTATTGCTTGAGTTTAGGGCTGCTATTGTTAGAACCCACTGCTGGCTCTGGGGCTCAGCTGAGTGCCTCCTATCTCTGAACGTGAACATGGGAATTGGCTCTTGCCTTTCCCTGGCCATGTGAGCACAAAAATAGATTTTCACACAGGATTTCATTTAGTCCACTGGACATCCTATGACAATGTTGTAATCATCAGCTGCTTCGTGCAGGAGAGGAAACGGAGTCCCACAGAGGTGACCCAACTTCCCAGAGTGCATCATTTGCAAGCAGAGAGGCCAGGATTTGAACAGCACACATTTGCTGTAATCACCTTGCCCCTCTGGTCTCCTGGTCTTCCTCCCACCATAGCTTTTCACATGGGGACGCTGTTCCTTCTCACAGTCAGTCTATACCTTCTCCAAACAGTGCTGGCATCAGAGCACGGACCCTGAGTCCTTGAGCTGTCCTCAGGGGTCTCCGGCTGACCATCCCCATTCCATTCACACCGGCTTTCTCCACACAAGATACAATTCAATTGACTAGGTTTCAGTTTACAAATTTGCAATCATTTTCCAGCCCTGCATTCCCTGATACTACACGTGGGTCACCTTGACAGGCGTTCTGGGAGCCCACAAACTCTTCGGTTACACATTTACAAGCAATCTCTTGGTTGATTTCTTTTGCGGACAGACCCATCCATTACAGGACAATTGTTACCAGTGAACTTTCAGGCAGCCCTGTTTTTGGGAGAGGGACCTTGCTTGTTCCTTCCTCATTTCATCTCAAGTCTTGGTGGCTGACTGCTATCTTTGATGGTATCGGTGTGTTACTTAATTCTATCTATTTTATGACGTAGATGTAGGTATTTATTTTTTAGAGATTAACTTCAATAAATCAATGTTGCCTCCTCCCATTTATTTAAGACACTGTAAAAACAGTGAAAATACTAAAAATGATGACTAACAAATTTCTGAGAAATAAATACATGGTTCATGTACTAGACGCAGAAGTTACTGCTAACTCAACCAGTACTCCCCAGAGATAGCAGAAATATTTACTTTACTTTTCTTATTTTCCCTTCTTCTTCTTCTTCTTCTTCTTCTTTCTCTTCCTCTTCCTCTTCCTCTTCCTTTCCCTCTCCCTCTTCCTCCTCTTCCTCTTCTTTTTGTTCTTCTTCTCCTCCTCCTTCTCCTTTTTTTTTTTTTTTTTAAATAAAATAGGAACCAGAAGCTCAGAGAGTCTAAATGATTTAGGCTGTATAATTAGTTAAGTGACAAATCCAGGATTTGATCATCTCATTACATAATAAAATGTTACTTAGAGATCAATTACATTTTACATCCAGAGAAGGAGGGTGCTGGCAGCAAAAGTAGCTACAGTTGTGTGTTCTTTTTTTAAAAGTTTATCTATCTATCTATCTATCTATCTATCTATCTATCTATCTATCTATCTATCATCTATCTATCTATCTATTTGAGACAACATGTGAGCAGGTTAAGAGCAGAGAGAGGAAGACAGAGACTCCAAAGCAGGCTCCACATTGTCGGCACAGAGCTCTATGTGGGGCTTAATCTTGATGAATCCCGAGATCATGGCCTGAGCTGAAATCAATAGCTATCCAGGTAACTGGCTGAGCCACCCAGGCGCCCCACCTGTATGTTCTAAGTGTATTATGGGTATTAATTCATGATATTTTCAATGAAAATCTCCAAGGCAGATTTGGAAAGGAGATAGAACTATTTCCTGACTTCCTACTCTTTCTCCTCCTCCTCTTTTTCTTAATGATGAAGACTTTACAGTTTGAGAAAAGTGCAGAAGACACTAGGATTTGTCTGTAGTTATCCTAGAGTGTCCCCATGGGCCTAGAAACAGTACCTGGCATGACCGAAATGATCAAGGCAGAGAGAAGGAAGTGGAGAGGAACTCAGTATCACTGGGGGCCCATCACAGCTGTCCACACTTGGCTCTAAGGGTTCCAGCAAGTTCTGAGCAAAAAGACCTTATACCTGATGTCTCCCTGTGCAGCCATGTTTGATGCTACTGAGTTCTGCATATCCCTCCTCAGGTAGAGGACCATGTCCCCCAGAGTCAGGGCTTTCAGTTCTGAACTGACCCCCTTTGTGGTCTGGGTGACATCCTAAGTACCTTCAGCAATGTGGCCACATCTATCAAAATAGAAAAGTGGATAATTTGACAATTTTAAGTGAAGAAATAATAATTTTCAAAGTGGAAAAGGTGCAAATCAAGACTCAGAAATGATTGTGGCAGCCTTTTTTCCCTAAGAGTGAAAAGTCACTGACAAGGAAAATGTTTATCATAAAGGAATGGTAAAATAAGTTATGATACAGACACTGTGGATACTTTGCAGCCATTAAAATGGACAAGATATACTCGTTTTCATGCTTATTTAATGATGTCAAGTAAAAGCTCCCAAGACATATTTTATGTGCAAAAAGTGAGCTGCAGAATAGTATGTTTAATATGATCTCACATTTAGTAACTATGGCATACACACAGGAAGATATTTCTATGTAGAAATAGATAGTTCCAGGCCCAACTGTTACCGTTAAGCATCAGATTTTACATGTAGAGTTCAAGTATGGATTCCAAGTGGTGGTGAGGAAGGAGGTTCTACTTTTTTCCTTAAATATTTCTGGAACATTTGGATTTTTATAGTAAGTTTATAATGGAATGTATATATATATTTTTTTACGAAAATGAGCTCCTAAAAGTAAAAAAAAAAAAAAAATCAAGAAAAATATTCCCCTTTTGCTTTGTTAAATATAGAAAACTGTACTGGGTGAATTAGAACTGACAATTGTGAGCAAACTTGCAGAGCAGATAAAAGAGAGAAGCAGCTCATGTAATTTGGATCTGAGTAAGAGCTGCCATTAGGTGAGAAATGCCGTACACTTATTGATAAGTAGGCAAATAAAAATAGAAACCCAAGTCTCACTGCATTTTTAAGTATAATTATAATATGTTGCTATACAATAATAGTCTGAATCAAAGTGTTATATAAAATATACTATGTAAATGCAAACTCTTAAATTTGATATTAACTTTGGGTTCTATTTCCGATACTCACAATTTTTCAATTACCCAAGTGATGTGACTTCACAGATAATTTAGGGACTGTTTTGGTATAGCTTGACAGAGAACTGATGTAGAAGTCTCAGTCTAAAATACTAAGGAATAGGGGTGCCTGGGTGGCTCAGTCAGTTAAGCGTCCAACTTCGCCTCAGGTCATGATCTGTAGTTTGTGGTTCGAGCCTCGCATCGGGCTCTGTGCTGATTGCCAGCTCAGAGCCTGGAGCCTGCTTCAGATTCTGTATTTCCCTCTTTCTCTGACCCTCCCCTGCTCACACTGTCTCTCTCTCTCTCAGAAAGAAATAAAACATTAAATTTTTTTAAAAAAATAAAAATAAATGAAATACTAAGGAGTATTTTATAACTAAACTTTGTTTTCTAGAGGCAATATGTCTTAAATTCCTTATATTGAATATTTTCCCAATAAGTGATGGGATGGTGGCAGCACTAACTAAAACAAACAAATAAACAACAAAGAAAAACAATCCCTCACCCTGTGTTTGCTAAGATATCAACTATTTCACTCCATTTAGAAGTCTATAAAATAATGATGTGATACGTTGCTTTTGAATTATCGACCTCCGGATATAAGTTCTTTTTCCCCATTTTTGTGTTGTTCCTTCTTTCTTGAGTATGTGATGCTTTCTATTCTTTCTGGCTGGACACACCACAACACATTCTGTCTACAAATGATCTGAAATCTAGTCATGGGATAGTTAGTGTAAACGAGCCAATATCGAGTTGCCCCAGGACATACATTTTAAGTGAAAATGTAATGAATTAAACAGCAGACAATAACTAGTAAGTGAAGGGCATATTTGGCCAGGGAGAGAGGATGGGGAGAAAGGAAACCCCATGTATTCATTATTTCATTCATTGTCTCAGCAGTCAATGCATGAAGGTCCTGCAAAGTGCTGTGCATCCTTCTCTCTCACACGAGGCGCAGGCCTGGATTATATTTCTAGATGCATGTGGGCATTCAGAGAGTGAAAGTAAAAATACAGATAAAGCTTTCATAATTTCTGCCTGCTAGGGACAAAAGCACTTTCAAAACTCAGTAGGCAGGGGAATAGCTCATAAACATTCATGAGTAATAAAATTCAACCCGCAATGAACATGGAGCCTTAGTGTGTTCTGAGGCGATCCTTTCCTTTCTGTCAGAATTCAGGAGTCCTGCGCCATCTTAGGCCACTCCCAAGAATGAGGCACCATTACAGTACCAAGTCTGAGTATCTCAGGGGTGGAAGGTTGAGGAAAGGAGGTTTGTGAGATCAAAGAACAGCTTATGAGAGGAAACAGTAAAGCCCTAACCCCCTTGGATGTATCCAGCACCCTCCTTTTAAAGGCCACTGTCTCTGTAAATCTTGTGGGAATGGCAGGAAGGGTCGTCATGAAGGTCAAAGTCCTGGGCCTGGATTAGGCTTGGAGCTACCAAGGAGAAAAACTGAAGGCAAATGTACAAGAAGATAACTTTTGGAGCAGAGTGGCCACTTCTAACTACTCTTTGAGAGCCAGAAGGAAAATGAATGTGTGATGGAAAGTTTAGACTAAACTTTGGGTGAATGTTTCTTATGAGGTTATAAAAGCTGGATGACAGCTAACAATGAAATAAAGATCAGTTAATCCTACAATGACCATGGCCTGACCTATGGAGAGTAAAAATATGTCCAACAGAAGACATTCAATTGTTCATTCATGGATTTGACACCATTTATTAAATAATTTCTCTGTGGTAGAGAAGTGGAATCAATGGCAAAAGAGTGGTTTGAAGCTTCAGGATTCCATATACTAAAAAAAAAATTCTAAAAATATCCTGTATATTTTTTTAAGAAACAGAATAATAGGTTCCCTTTTTTTGGATGACCAGATGACCAGAATTTAAACCTTATACCATTTTCTCTTCCTATCTTGTACCACATCACTTTATGTAACAGTGCATCAAGGACAAGAGCCAAAGAACAGAGTTACTGAAAATCACATAAAAAGTCTCTACTTTCTTATGAATACATTTTTGAAAAAGTTCTACTGTTAAGCAACAGAGTTTTATTTCAATTCTACTTGGTTGTTTGGTTGAGATAAGTCCTCATTAGGGCCATGGACCCCCACAAAGAAGCATGCTTGGGACGATCAATTTCCCTGCCTCCTCCAACTTGCTGCCGGACCCATCGGATCCCTCCACATGGCTGATGGTTTCCCACTCACACAGCCCACTGCCCCTGTGCTGTGTCCAGCCTGGAGCTGTCACCAGTGTCCTTTGCTGTTCTTCACAGCCCATCAGTCTGAAGTAATGGGATCAGAAATCCCCCAATTGGCAGGATTTCTATGGGTCAAACCATTAAGTTGAAGACAAGTTCCTTTACAATCATTGATGTAAAACTGTCGCTCATTCAAAGTTTTCTCATTTCTTTTCCTTTTTGTTTTTTTGTTTTTTCCTTTTCTTCCTGTTTAGTTCTTTGACTGAGACAGAAACCCCGGGAGATGTCAGCTCTGTAGAACATCTGATCGTGATGCCTACCTGACACTTCCCTTTACTCTTAAGAAGGAGTCGTGCTTTTGGTGTTCATCAAGTTCTTCTTTCCCCTCCATCCACCTCTGCCTTCTGGGCTGACTCACCTTGCCTCGCACCAACCTCATGCCCATTTTCCCTTTTTTGCATGGTCTCATTGAAATATATGGCAGCGATTTATTCAGTTCCAGAGGTTGATTAAAGAGAATAAGCGATTATCAATTACCAGAGGCCCAGAAGACGGCTGGGCCTCCTGGAGCAACCTATTTTAGCAAAAGGAAACCTACAGGCTGCCATGATGTGATTGGAGAATCCCTGGGAGATGTGTCTCTGGCATCCTCACTTCCTGCCATAACTCAGAATCTCAAATTGGTGGCTCCTTTTATGTAGTCACCAAGAGAATCATTGGATTCAGCAGGAATCCCATGCTGCCCCCGTTACTCATGTTACTCACTTAACCTTATCTGAGCTTGCCATCTCAGTTTCCTTTTCTGGGCAAAAGAGATGCCCAAGGGCTGTTGGGATAATGTTACAAAATACAGTACATAAAATGCCAAGAATACTTCAGTATATGATAGGTACCATTTTTAAGTGACAATATTACCTAGAGTGGTAATATATCAAGCTGCTATCTGCTAGATGCTCCCCCAGCCCAAATCAGTTTTTTGATCAATTTTGCCAAAAGCAGAAACTTGAGGGAACTGTACAGGGTAAATATATTTGAGCTTTCTTAGGAGCACATTGAAACACCAGCAATCCTAATAGAGGCATTCTCCTCTAAACCAAAAACCGTGAGATGCGTGGAAAGCCAGCTTGACCACATGGAAGCTGAGAATGCAGTTGGATGAATGTTACCGAAAAACAACACAAAAACCAAAAATATGACTATTTCACAATCCTGTGAGCTTTTGTACTCTTCTCGTCTGCAGTAAATAATAGACTTATTATGAATGCATTTCCACAAGGCTCTGGTAATTTTCACGTAGGAAAGGAGATTCTATGCCCACAGTCTCATTGCAGACACAGGGATCTCATTGTTCCTTCACAGACAAGGAGCTTCTTGAATCTGGATTTAGTCTTCTTTCCTGCCTTCTTCTCTTGTAAATCCCCCATGTGAAAATGGGGCAACAATTACACCAAAATATTTGTGTCTTGGGGAAGTAGTGATTTTTATATGATTTCACATTTCCCTGTCTGAGCATATTGAAGGTTCTACCTACCCATACTATGCTAACTTTAGCTAACTTCTTCTGGGTCTTCAAAACCTAACTGCCACTTGTCCCAGCCCATACCCACCAGAGGTATGGGCACATCTATATTTATCTATATTACCAGATTCATGATACTGATTCATATATTGCTAACTCACCATTTTTTTTCCCCTCACTGTTCTGTGGGTTCCTCAAGGGCAAAGACTACAATGCCTTTGGCTTTCTCTGCACACCATACTGCTTGACTGGCATAGACTGGGCACTCAATAAACAAGTGACACATGAGTAAATGTAAGATGGAAAAGTACATTCAGTTGCTTCTATAACAGGGTACTTTCCAGATTCATGTATTAGAGGCTGTGACTGTCTGGAGACAAAGGAATGCAATCCATAAGAGTTAAATCAGAATCTCAGCCTTCACTCCTCTGTAAGAATGACAGAAGGAGCTCCCTGATCTCACTTGGGTTTTTGTCCTGAGATGCTCAATGTGTTATTCTAGTCCTGGTGAAACAGGCATGCTTGCAAAAGAAAGTTCTGATCAGTTCTCTTGATCTTTGTTATGTGGGTTGTTGAACAAAATTGATATCTAAAATTAAACATCACTGCCCCTAATAAAGGTCACTTGCCACAGAAAGTGGCAGATAATGGGGCTTTTTCCCTGGCTCTAAAGGAATTGGAAAGTATTATGAAATATGCAATAACCTTTACGTTGATAGAAGTGTGATGGCACCAGAGTTGACAGAAAGGGCATTTTTAAGTGTTCCTCTGAGTACAGCCTAGTTGATGAAGTTAAGTCAACAACTTTATAAAGGGTTCAAAGTCTAGTGAACTAGTGAGTAGGTCAAACAAGGAAGAGGCTGAAATCTGAGTGAAAGAGACGGTCAGTGGAAAGTCCTAGAGAAGAGAGTATGGAGGCAAACCAACATGGTGGTCTATTTTCCACTTTTAGGTAATGTGATGTCATTCTCCCCCACTGCCCCTCATCACTCAGTAAATTAAGCCTAAGCCCTGAATGGTTGTTCCTTGGAAGGAAAAGCATGGAGACAGTGCTCTATATGCACTGGAAATAAAACAGGAAATAAACCAGTGGAAAATAACCACAGGAAATAAAACAGTGAGCAAAGATCAAGAGTTCAGCCACAAGGGAGGGAATTAAAGGTAATTAGGAGAAACACTTCACTTTCTCCTTATATTCTACTGCCCCATATCAACTTCTCTGATTGTATTTAATGAAAGGAAGGTGTTTCCAGTTAGGTGTATACATCTATAGATTTCTGAGGCCAAGCATAGAGAAGGGGAATGAATGAATCACACAAAAATGAGTGAATCTAAGCTGCTGATTACAGATCACTTTGACTATGTTTTCCTGGCAACAAAACCATTTACCTTTTCCACAAAAATCTTCAAGCTTGGGAGGAGCCATTTTGTGGTCTCCCCTCCTCCTCGGAGGTCTTCTAAACTCATCTATTCAGTTAACTACCACCAAGTTTCTACTGCACAAGGGCTACATCCTGAGTGATATAATATTAAAAAAGTCATAGTCTCTGTCCAAAATATGAGCTATAATTGATTGCAGGGCTCCATGATGTTATGATAGAAGCCACCACAGGGTAAAGTGGGGGCCCAAAGAATGGAGAAGTCCATTCTACCTCCAGTCAACTCTGTCTGATTTTACCTATGTGAAGATTTTGAAGTGACTTTCTTTGGGGCCCAGGGAGCCCTACAGTATTCTGAAGGGGTGGCCCATCTAGAAGAATCTGTGTTTGGTCCTTCTCTCATTGAACTGAGATTTTGACTCTACCTTAAATTTCATTCAAGACAGTCCCTACTGTTATCAATTTAAACACTGAAGAAAAAGTATTTAAAAAATTTCAAGTGGGTTGAGACTATTTTGACATAGGATATCTTAATTGAGCAGAATTTCACAAAGCAAGCAAAATTACAAAGCAAAACTAAAGAATGCCTTAAATTTAGTGACAATAAAATGGCTTGGAAATGTTCTGTATTTTCATAATACAGTAAAAAAACAGGTAGTTCGCCTGAAGGATAGAGGCAAAGTAGATATTTTAGATATGAGAATCAAAGGCAAAGAGTCTTTATCTTACAAAAGTAATGTGGTTTGGGAGAGCAAGAGAGACCATGGCCCCAGCCATACTGACTTCAACTTCTGGATCTGTCACTTAACGCGTGTGTGACAGTGACCTTACTCAACTTCTTTGTAAACCACAGTCTTTAACCTTAAGATGCAAAAGTGAGACAATTATAAAGATATAGTATGTTTTTTGTGAAGATTAAGTAGATGCTCAGTAAATATAAGTTTGCTTTGTTATAATTTCATTGACCATGATAGGGTGGGCTGGTGACTGAAACATCAGTGGGAAAATGGATGAATGAAGACACAGTCTGTATAATTACACACCCCTACCTCCCCCACTCTCTCCCAGAAGTTATATTCCACACATTATAGAAACACTGACTACCTCACAAAGCTTAATATTGTATTTCATTCTATTGTGAAAAAACAAATGATCAGAATAGAAGGAGGTGATGAGGTGACAAACATGTTTTGTTACAAACCCCAGTGACAGGCCTCACAGTACCAGAGCTGGCAATTTTCCACATTAAAAACAATCACAATCATTATGGAGACCTAGTTTATATTGAATTTCTCAACTGTGCCTTTTTCTCTTGGGGGAAATTTTAGGCATCAATTAATGTGTTTCCTCCACAACTGCAGAAAGATCATGATCCCCATTACCATTCATCCTTGTCAGCATCACAATTGCAGAAGTGTCGAATGTCCAGGCAACTCTCATCCAGGCCACATTCACACTGCTGAACCCCAGGAGGGGCACCTCCCCAGTAAGGGTGCCTTTCATTAGACCGCCCAATCCACCAGGTAAACGGTGTTCCATCTGAAAGACAAGATAGTTGGCAGAGGGTGTCAGAAGCTCAGATGAAAATGTATAGAATATACATATATATGGATATACATGTATACCTATATATATGCAATATGTATATATACATACATACATACACATACTATATATATCCTGTCTCTCACTTCCTTTCTTCTCTTCTTTCCTTTTTTCTCCCTTTGTTTCTTTTTATTTCTTTTTTTCCTTTCCTTTCCCTTCCCTTTCCTTCTTCCTTCCTTCCTTCCTTCCTTTCTCTTTCTCCCTGTATATGTATCTATATATCTGTAGATATACACAAATGTATACACATATCTATATATCCATATACATACATCTATATCTATATCCATACCCATATCTATATACATATAAAGATATAGATTAAAACTACTTTTATGAAAAGTAAATATGTAATAGGACACGTATTAATCACAATGGTCAGAGGCAGGGTCACAAATCACAAATTAATTAAATTGTACTAGATTTCAGACCATCATTTTTAAGTTACAGATACAAAAATGTACAAAAATTAACTTCCTTATAAAATTACCAAAGGAAAAGTAACAGCATGAGGGGCAAGATTGGTCTCAGTTTCTGATAGACTCTGAGGGCAGGTGGACACTCAGGTGAGGAAAGTGCTGGAACCCTGGATTACTATAGCTTCTAACTTGTTTAAAGAGTGATCATATATTTCAAGTTAAAAGACTAGAAGGAAAAAAAAAAGTCTTTGGAAGATCAATATTCCATGGGTGGGCCAAATAATTCCTTCTGAACGTCGTATTTAACTATACAAAGCTGGTCTTTATAAACTGATTGCTGGTTTATGTAGTAAGCAGAAAACTGTTTTGGAGTCTTGTCTCTGACAATTTCTTTTTTTCTTTTAAGTTTAGTAAACACTGTTGGAGTTTTCCTTTATAACTGGGGACATTTCAGTAGATTACAATTCTTACTCAGAAGATGATAATTATCGTAAGTATCCAAGAAATGAGTTGTAGGCAGAGATGGAGATATTATGCATTTTGCCTGCATGGCATTACATCCAGCTTCCTTTGGAAATGGCCGTTTTGTTTCTGTTTAGCATACAACAGGCACTTAATATGAGAGTATTTAAAAAATGAAGGAAACACTTAAGAGGGGCCATTTTTTAATGATATGCCATTTGAAAGTCAAATAATACTTGTCTGCTGATGTTACTAGGTTGAATTTTGCCAAGTCAAGATTTAATTGTGCATGCAAGTCCTGATTTACAAACACATAATTTACAAATCATTCGTGTATGCACAGATAGCAGTAACTTTCAAAGTACTGCTCTCAGCACTAATAAATACCCTTAGGAAAGTCACTGAGGCAAGTAGAGAAAGAAGTGACAATCTGGAACTTCCAAGAATCAGGACATCATTGGGAAAAGCTAAGGAAGATGCTGTGAAAAGCAGAAGCATCTTAGGGTCACTGAGTTAGAGGAAGGTCAGCCTGAAAAATCATACTCATGCCAAAAGAGTACCCCTGACCCTGCCTAAAATGTTCCATCGCCCCTTATTTTCTTTTAAGCTAGAATTCCAGTTTAGAGGTGTTTGTTAACCAGTATCTTCTTTTTAAAGACTAATTCTCAATGGTATAAATCCATTTTCCCTACGTTCAAACAGCTGTAAACCAATGAACACTAGTTTAGACCAATTGCTTTACTTCTAAATCCTAGCTTAGATAAGCCACATTCAAGTAGCCTAGAGAGCTTTTTCCAGTGTGTGAGTTCAGGCAACATGAGGGTAAAACATTGTGTATGTGATACGTTCACCAATGGGGGCCTTGGGTGCGAGAAATGGGAAGAAATCTCTCAGCCTCTATCTCTTTCTGGCACTGCTCAAGCCTCTCCCCCACACTCTAGAATCCAGATCCCATTGGAAGGTTCAATGTCATCATGGATTATTTTTGTTCATGAGCTAAACAAAAGTTGTAATCACATTAATAGCACCATTGCTAATGGAATACGTTCTGGACAACCGATTTGTGTGTAGCTTCTGGTGTCTATGTTGCTTTCTAGGAGTGTTACCAATGCTCACTTGTCATCTGAAGCCCCTAGAAGTTCTACAGAAGCTCAAGGCTTTACTTTGTTGTAAATCTATCAGTGTTTTGTGGAACTGTGGCTTAGAATTCCCTCCTCCTGTCTGGAAATTAATAGAAAGGTTTTAAATTGTTTTAACTGGGTCATTGTCAATGAGCAACAAGAAAGGAAGAGAAAGAGAGGAGAAACACACACACACACACACACACACTCACACACTCAGAGAATCTGAAAGCAGAGCAATCCTTGCCCAGTTTTCCTCCTGGATGTTTCATTTTTGTGTTTGTTTCCCTGAGGAGTATTAGATGGAGCATACCGAACAAGGAAACTGAGGATCCAAAAGGGTGGGACTTGCTTGATTCATGACTCTAATAACATGGTCAGGAAGGGAGTCTATACCCTGGCTGCACATTTTGATGACTGGAGAGACTGGATTTATTTTCACCTGACTTGGTGTTTTAAAAAGCGAAAGAACAAAGCACAATTATAAATACATAGATATATTTCAATACGCATTCATCCAAGAAATATTTACTGAAGATCTATAATATTCCAGGAACTATTCCAGGCACTTGAGATAAATCACTTTATGACAAACCAAACCAGCCAACCAAAGAAAACATGACCCTCAAAATCTTACATTGTAATTGCAGTAAGCAGACTGATGATCAATTTCATATTTAGAAAGGAACAAGAGGAATGGAAACAATACTAGGCTAAGAAAACTGGGCTGCAAAAAAGGGTGGGCTGATGTTTGAGAGTAGTGAGGGTAGCGCTTGATAAAAACAATAAACTCTGAGCAAAACTTCAAGGAAGGAGCCAGTGACATGTGGCTGGTCATCTGAAGAACCTGGCATATAAAGGACACATTCAATGCAAAGCATCCGGGAATGTAAGATCAATGTAAAATAAGGGGATTTCCTAAAATCTATCACCAGGTTTTCAAAATACAATTTTCAAAATTTGAGAAAACTCTAATTGGAACATTTAACAGAAAAAAAATAGCAGGAAATGGGCAAAAATAAAACATCTATTTTTTAAAATGTTTATTTACTATTGAGAGACAGAGACAGAGCATGAACATGGGAGGGTCAGAGAGAGAGGGAGGCACAGAATCCAAAGCAGGCTCTAGACTCTGAGCAGTCAGCACAGAGCCAGACATGGGGCTTGAACTCACAAACCACAACATCATGACTTGAGATGATGTCGGATGCTTAACCAACTGAGCCACTCAGGTGCCCCAGAATAGAATATCTATTAATCAGTTTCTTGGCTACAAATTAAGAATTCACCCTGATAGTTCCAAGCCAAAGTGTATTTATTTATTTATTTAAAAGTTTATTTATTTATCTGAGAGAGAGAGGGGGAGAGAGAGGGAGAAGATCCCAAGATCCCAAGCAGGCTTCACACCAGTAGTGTGGAGCCAGGTGAGGGGCTTGAACTCACGAACTTTGAGATCATGCCCTGAGCTGAAACCAAGAGTCAGATGCTCAACTGAGGGAGCCACCCAGGAGCCCCATCAAAAAGTATTTATTAAGAGAACAAGTTGCCCCAGGCCCGTGACCAAGGAAGAAATGGGCTGTTGGTTACTGGGCTCACCACCTTGCTCACTGGCTTGCTTAGGGAATTCTGCCTGGGTCACTGCCCCTGAAAGTCAAAAGTTGGAGACCTACCCAGCTGAGCCTGTTATACTGCCAGCACCATGGTCACTCCTCCCTAAGGTCCTCAGGTTAACAGGCCCCTTCCCTTGAAAGAGAGGTGTTTCTGTGGCCCTCAGCCCCAACCAGCAGAACAGAAGCTGCATGCTGAGGCTGCTTCCCAGTCAGAGCTGCACCCAGGGGTCTGGTCCAGGAAGCACAAGGGACACCCCTGCATCCCAGCTGGAATGGACACTGGGGATACAAATTTGAACTCTCTATAGAGGCAGGACTCACAATGTGAATTTTCACTAACACAGAAATGCCACTCCAAAGATATTGGGAAGGTATGAATAAGACAAATAGCTCTTCTGGAGCAAAATACACACTTAGTATCACTTAATGGATTTCAACATTAGTTTAAGAAATATTTGGTCGGGGCACCTGGGTAGCTCAGTTGGTTAAGCGTCCGACTTCAGCTCAGGTCATGATCTCACAGTTCATGAGTTCGATCCCTGCATAAGGCTCTGTGCTGACAGCTCGGAGCCTGGAGCCTGCGTCAGATTCTGTGTCTCCCTCTCTCTCTGCCCCTGTCCCGCTTGTGCTTTGTCTCTATGTCTCTCAAAAATAAATAAACATTAATTAAAAAACAAAAAGAACTCTAAACTGATAGGAACAGGATGTGCGCCCCACAGCTGCCTGCACCTTGGGGCAGACCGTTGTGAAAGGACCGTCCACACAACTGTGTCTCTGGGGCTGAGACTACAAGGTTGTAGGGGTCAGAGTCCTGGCAAAGAAGCAGTGTTTTCATGCACAGCTCCAGTGGCCCTACACGGGAGTTCCACGGGAGAACAGAAGGAGAAGAATGTGGGAGAACTGGGCCCCCTGGGAGCTGGGCACCACCAGAAACTCAGCAGTGGGCACTGAGGCTGGGGGAGGTGGTGAGGTCCTCGGTATGCAGGATATAAAAAATCACTATGGAATTTATCTGTATTATTTCTATGTATTTGAGATTATTACTGTTATGTAACCTCACGTACACAACAAGGTCTGGCAAAATTCATCTTATATTTATGTTGAATCAAAAACGCTCCTAAGAGAGTTTATGGCTTAGAGTGAATGGCCTTGGTATGTGGCATAAGTGAGCACAGAACGTGATCATTTCTCCTTTGTTAATATCAAACAGAATATCACCAAACCAAGACCAATCATTTATCATGAGGCTTATAAAAATGCCACTAAGAAACATGACTGAGCATGCTCNCAGCACAGAGCCTGATGCAGGGCTCGAACTCAGGAACCAAACCAGGAGATCATGACCTGAACAGAAGTCAAATGCCCAACTGACTGAGCCCCCCAGGTGCCCCTGGAGGCAGCTTTCTAACATGCTCTACGTGTATTAACCCATTTAGTCATCACTGCTCTCCTAGGAAGCAGGTAGTAGTGTCCTTCGCTGTACAGGTAAAGGGACCGAGGCAAAGAAGGTTTGGATGACTGCCTTGAGGCCATACAACTAGAAAGCTCAGAATCGGGGCTTGAGCCCAAGCGTTCGTGCCGAGGAGTTGGTAGGTTATTATGATCCCTGTGTAAGGCCACTGTGCTCTGACATGGGGAGAAATAACATATGGATAAACAACTCAGAGCCTTTCAGCAAAACACATATGGGTGGATTTAGGTGATAGACAACAAAGAAAATGACAGGTGATGGATAATCTCTTACATAACCTAAAATAAAGACAACACAATAAACAGACACATCTAACTATTACACATTTATACGTGCTAATAATGCCACAAGCATCTAATATTAGCACTGCTTGCTAGGGCCTTTTCAGGACTTCCTCCACCAGGAACTTCAAGAACACAATCATGAGTGTATTTGGTTTTGCTAAAGACAGCACACAGATTGACAGTTGCAGTTTGTGCCCTACAGCTAGACTTCCTTTCAAATGCACTATACCTTTCTGGGTTTTACTCATAGTTGTTTTTTTTGTTTTTTTGTTTTTTTTTTTTTTACATCCATTTCCTAGGACCTGAAGTGTTCTCCAAATTTTAACGTGGCTAGGGTAGCTGACAAACAAGTTAAATTAGAAACTTGTACAAGACCACCATGTAACCCTCTTGGCACAGCAGACCCCCGCAGGGTATGTAGTCTTAGGTTTGTCCATAATAACTCCTACCCCCGAGCTCCTGTCTTGTTATTTCAGTACAGCAAAAGTCTTTCTCTCTTAATCAGGCCAGGGGTGAAATCCGAGACTCTGCAGGCTTTTTCCACCCTTGGGCTCATGTAGAAATCTCTGGGTGTACTTTGACTTCCATTTACACTGTAAACCCCTAAGTTCTTATTATTCCAATTATCCTCAAGAAGATAAGTCAACATGGACTTAGAAAATACTTCACACAACGGGGTCAAAGAAATATGGAAACAAACTGCATATCGTAGAATATCTTAGAAGAATATCGTAGAAGAATCTGAGTTCAGAGGGGCAGTGAATGTGTGTATGTGTGTGAGTGATAGAGACAGAGAAACAGCACAAGTGAGAGACAGAGAGATATAAGAGGAGGTAGATGAGGAGTAATATCATTATCTTCACTTTTCACCTCAGAAATTTGAGCCCATATTAACTGCTTTATGAACAGCATCAGAAAATTATTAACGCCTTGCTAATAAGCTCATAAGCACTCCATCCTGCCCCTAAGTTTTCCTCCAACAAGACCTTTATATGATATACACAGAGACAGAGTTCAAGGAGAAAAAATGTCAAAAGGAGTTTTATAGAATTCCTAAGCAGAAATCCTACCTGTACATGCTTAGTTCAATTTATGATTTTCTTAATGTAAGAAATTTAAAAGAAATCATGATGCAGGTTAGTTGCACACTTTTATGACTTAATCACTACAAGCTGTTAAACAGAATTCAAACTGGAGATCCCTCTTTAATCTTGCAATTGTTTCAATCAAAGTCTAGACACCTGGGAAAACAATAAGCACAATAGCTTCTCAGTGAAAACTAGAGCTCCCGCCAAGAGGATGTGGCTGTTTCCACGGCTACAAACAGTCCAAACATAATTCCAAAGTAACCCTAATGGAGGTGGAAAGTTCTGTAAATATATACAGACAGGGCTACCATGTTGTGCCCTGGTCATTGTTTTTATTGCTTTTCTTTATTTTATTTCTCAGTTTTCAAGTAGGACACTAGTAGCCCTAAATTCTGGTAAACTCAATGTGCCAACAGAAAGACTTTTAGCTCTGTTTCTTTTACGATTTCAACAACATCTACACCAATCAGTAAATATATGTTATAGTGGATTCATGGGAGTTGTAAACATCCCTACCCCCTTGATGTTAGACTGGGTCTTGTTACTCACTTTGGCTCATTGAATATGGACCAAAATGGCAGTGTATCCATTCAGAGCTTAGACCTTAAAAGAGTCATACAAGTGTTTCCAGTTTCCCCTGAGGATCTTCTCTGGACAGGACCCGGAGAACATGTTGCAGACTGCCACAACCCCTCCAGTGTGGGCCTCAGAATGTGGCACGTGCAGTACAGTTATCCCACGTGATGCAGAGACGTGTGAGCTGAGAATAAGTACTGAATTCTGTATGCCACTGAGCTTTGGCAACTGGCCAGATAACGCTATTGTGACAATAGCTGATAACACAAATTAGATATCAACCACGTCAAAAAAATCTGTAGGGATGATAAGGGAGTAAATAGAATGATCGATGGCTCTATTTTCAAAGGATTTGCAGTTTGGTTAGAAAGAAATAAAGGGAAATATAGGTGGTTAAGGAAGATAAAGAGAAATGTCAATTCTGTTTTCGTCCAACTAATTATCTGTCTTTGGCCCATACATGTAATCAGCTGTGGCAGGCACTTGAGTGGTGGCTCAGGAAGTCACTCCTAGTCCCTTTCTGAGGTTGCCCCTCTTCCTCTCCCATATATTCCTTACTCAAGCCCAGTCTGGGTTCACTTGGAGCCTGTCCCTAACTCTGTCAATTATTGTCAATGGAGCACTGACTCTCATGCTTTCTTTCACCATCTTTAAATATGGTGCTTGGATCTTCCTACAATTCAGGTAAATTTTCCCCAGTAGTGACGGTGCCGGTTCACCTTTTGTAGGTTCAATGTCTCCCATCCAGGTGTTTGGTTAGAAACTGTGCAAAGAACTTTGGAGAAATTATTCCAATGTCTGACCACGAGGCTGTCCTCTGTCCCAGCTTTCACTCATAGGGCAATACAAGATTTTAAATTTACACACACACATACACACACACACCCAATTCCATTTAATTATTTCTTAATTCCACGATGTATGAAGGTATGAAGGTCATGGTATGTATCCCAGTGATATACATTTTAATAGACTACCACTGCCTCAAAGGAGCTCATAACGTTTAGGGGGAGAATGACATGCACACAGCTGTGGGGAATGAAAGTCAGAACGAGATTAGGGCCAAAATAGAGCAGTTAATAAAATGCTAGGGAAGTCCAAAATAAGAAACTATAAATTCTGTCCAGGAGTCCTGAGAAAGGTTTCGTGGAAAAGGTTTAATTTCATGGAAATCTTGCCATTTGATTGGAGGCTTGGTGTTGACAGGGGTGGTGTCACTGGGGAAGAGTCTGTGTAGGTACGAGACCCAAAAAGAAGGGGACCCAAAATTCACTACTGCATCCTTAGGAAGCAACTGTATCAAATAAGATTTCTGCACATACTAAAGATATGTTATTTCATTGACTGAAGTTGAACATTGTGGGCTTAACAAATAAAAGGGGGGAAAAGATACCACTTAATTTGAAAGGACAAATAATTACAGGTGATCACACCAAAATGTTTCATGGTAGGATCAAAATACAAATCATTGAAACACTGATGTAGGAAAGAAGAATCTGGCCACCCAGGAAAACATTTTATATACTCTTTCTAAGTAAAATATCATTTCTGAGGAAACATTTAGTTCCAAAGAAAAACAGCCTCATCCATATCAGAAAATAATGGTAGACATTCATCAAAGTCAATCTTGGTCTTACTGCTTGCTGGTCAGGATCATTAAATCAGAACATATGTCTAATAGTGTGATTAAGAGCTACTCAGTGACATTAGGAATTAACATTTTTATAATGTTGTCCAATGTTCTCTTCTCCCTGCCTATTTAATTGAAGTGAGCACAAAGGAGTGGTGGGGGGAGATGGTGGGCAGAAAAGATTAATGATACAGTCCTCTCAAAACAAATGGTAAAAGTCACTTTGATGGGGTTATTGAAAGCAAGACTAGACAACCCTCTCTAGAATTGAGCTCAGGAATTCTTCCCAGTTTGGCAGAGGTAGACACAATGATTAAATTATATTTATACTGTTTAAGCTTTGTGAAAGAATATAATAGTACTTCGCAATAAGAGGTGTATTTTATCTTAAGAGCTACAATGAGGAGTCCTCACAAGTTTCAATGACCTTGTTCTAAGTCACACTTGGTAACTGATGGCAAAGTTGGGCTCATGGCTCTGGGTCCCCAAGGCCCACCATTCCATGGCTCATGTTTTGAACATTCACCTTCACAAATATTCACAGACCTATATATTTTATAATGTACTAAAAATATATGGAGATATGAGCCTTGCTGGGGAAAATTACCAGTTAGGATACGTATGTGGGAACTAATAATAAAATAGCCACTGTAGCACTAATAAAAATCTTTCATTTAACACACAATTTCTCTGATAAGAAGAACTTGAATAGTAGTTCCCAAAACTGGGTGAGAAGGATGGAGGAGGATTTCCCTGTCCACATCAAACTGTAGTGTGAGAGGAAACAAACCATCATGGTGTAAAGTCCCAGGGACTTAGGGTATGGTGCATTTATCACCACAGCATAGCTTAACCTATATTGATTAATATGGTAAAAACATTAATGTAAGAAAAGGCAAACACCTAATGTCCCCAGAGAGTCATAGCAATAGAGAATTGCAAAAATCTGGGAACTGAAGCTAATGTGCCTATTTAATATTAGTAATCCTAATTTAATTTACTTGTTATTTTTTCATGTTTATTTTTGAGAGAGACAAAGACAGGCAGAGCACAAGTAAGGGAGGGGGGGGAGAGAGAGAGAGAGAGAGAGAGAGAGAAAGAGAGAGAGAGAGAGAGAAAGAGAAGGAGGGAGACACAGAACCTGAAGCAGGCCCCAGGCTCTGAGCTGTCAGCGCAGAGGTTGCCACAGGGCTTGAACTCACAAACTGTCAGATTGTGACCTGAGATGAGGTTGGACACTTAACCAACTGAGCCACCCAGGTGCTCCATTAGTAATCCTAATTTAAAACATCCAACATTTATTGAATATTTAAAACATTTTGGGCAGTTTTATGCACTTTTGATATCCTAGCTTATTCATTCTCCACAGTAACCTTATGAGGTAAATAATTTTATCCCATTTTACAAATGAGGAAACAAAGGCCAAAGGATATATTATGTGCCCAAGGTCACTCTGTGAGCAACTGCCAGCTGCCGGCCAAAGCCACAGAGAGCTCTTGCAGCTGATTGCAATAGACTCAAAATTAAAATCCTTGACTCCACTATTATTCCATCTCCTACAAGTTATTCTTAAGATAGAAAACAAAGTCCTTAAAGTCCACATTAGATGATTTATCTGTCTGGTTAAAATCCTTCTGTATTACACTATTCTGAGAATAAAATCCAAACTTCTTACCATGTCCCCCAAGAGCACGCACATCTGGTTCAGAATTCTCAGCCTCATTGCATTCGAAGCTCCAGTCTGGTCCAATCACCCTGACCTTACCTTACCCTGGGCCCTCACATGTGCTGTCTTTTGTTTGCTCTTCCTGCCCAAATCTGCCTTCTCAGGGGTTTTTACAGTGGCTGTTGTATTGTATCACTGGATAAGGAAATGAAATCTCCCTTCTTCCCCACTGACACTAAAGTGTTCTGATATCACTCCATTCCTTTCTTAGGAGTACTCACCACTTCTTTAAAAATTTTTTTAATGTTTTTATTCATTTTTGAGTCAGAGAGAGACAGAGTATGAGCAGGGGAGGGACAGAGAGAGAGGGAGAAACAGAATCTGAAGCAGGCTCCAGGCTCTGAGCTAGCTGTCAGCACAGAGCCCAATGTGGGGTTTGAACCCATGAGCTATGAGATCATGGCCTGAGCTGAGGTCGGACGCTTAACCAACTGAGCCCCCCAGGTGCCCCACCACTTCTTGAAACCATACTTCTGTTTGTTTTATTTGTTTGTTTGTTTAACATGTTCTCCATATGTCAACCCTCATTTGAATTAAAGCAAGGGCTTTTCATTCTTGTTCATGACTGTGTCTCCAGAATGCAGAATACGCCTGATTTGGGCCAAGAACCAAATGAATATTTGCTGACTAAATAAATGAGTAAATGCCAAGAAAAAGAAATATTAGCACAGAAAGATTTCCCACAGATTACATTAAAAATAATTTTACAAAAATATATTGTTATAGAAATACATATGGCTATGGTGCCTTTAGTCTTTATATAGGTATATTCATCTTTGACATTTTATACCAACATTGAAGACATCAAGTATTTTTGTAATGTTAGTGACAGGGCCTATCAAGCCTTAAATGCTTAAATGTGGCATAGAATGAAGTCACCATACACAAAGGTGTTGACACACCGGTTTATTTGTGCATTTAAGAAAATGGCATAAGCACATACAATGGAGGAGACCCTTGTCTGGGTGGAGCACAAAAACAGAAAACAGATATGAGTCCTGCCAATAGGGACCTCTTAACACAGTAGATGAGGGGGGAAAACATTGAAAATTATATTTAATGCAACTCAGAATGAGACAAATTTGCAGTAGAACTTTAAATAACATGTGGAGAGTCCAGAGGGAAAAAAAAACAGGGTAATGTTTAGTGGAAAGCACAGTTCTTGGGGAAAATTATGAAGTCCTTGTTTTGAAGATGTGTGCCATTTCTGTTTTCCAACCAGTGAAATAAAATTGGATTTCATACCATTAGCCTTCCAAACAAGGTTCACATGTCATTCAACACCCACATCCCAACAACTCTATGAAGATTTTTTATTCTCATTTCACTCATAAATTGAAGGTAATAAAAATTATTCTATTTCCCAAGAGCACAAGGTTAAGAAGACTAGAATTTCAGACCTGAAGCCTCCAAATTTAATTCTATTTTTACTTTATCGAACAAAATCTAGTCTTATAAGAGATAGAAATGAAAGGGTATTATAGATCTTCACAACAATTGGTCTTGCATCAAAATGATCAGAGTACAGATCAAGTAAGCATTTTACTGGTAAAACTGGAGGGTTTTACTGAGTTTGTATGCCCAGCTCTCTTGGGGATATTCCGAACTCTATCGTCTTCCCAACCATATTGGTATATCTTTGATTTATCTAACAATCAATCAAACAAACAATGCCTGCAAAAATAAATGTTCTCATAATTACTATTGTTTCTGAGAAAGCCAATTTGCCTGAATTTCTGTAAGTGCTCAACAGCCAACTAAGGAGTGACAGGCTAATCATGTAAACAGACACTGACTAGAATTCCTAGAAATTTTCCATCAGTGTTTCTCAAAGTGTAGTTTCTGTCTGACTTTAATCTGAATGACTTGGTGGGTTCATAAGAACAAGGGCTCACAGTCTTTTCCCAAACACTCTGAGAGCAGAGTCCAAGATGCTCCATTTCTATCACACTCACCAAGTGGTGACACTGAAATTTTACACACTAAAATTTGGGAATCACTGGTTAGATGGTTTGAAACTCATTCAAAAAGGTTCAGATACCACCCTCCTTTTATTTGTGAAGAATCCTTGTTTAATGAGACTGTAGAATGCTAAGTACTAATGAGCCACATAGCTTTAGACTTAATTCCATTATCAAAACATAGGCATTAAGTTTTATAGTTCCAGCTAAAGAGATATATAATGATAAGAGATGAATAAAATACATACTAAAAATTAAGTTTCACTTGTAACTGAGAAAAAGGTCACTGAAATAAATATTAACTAATTTCTTTTCCTTTGTTTTGGATTAATATAAATCCAGGTAATATATATTTGATGCTGCTCATCTTCTCATGAGTTCCCTAGAAGACTCACCAGAGAAACATGTCCCATAATCATCCATCTTTCTCTAGCCCCCAAGCCCATTCCACTTTTCTTTAGCAAAGTCTGTTCCAAATTTGGAAGATTAGAAAGGTCCAGTTCAAGTTCTCTTAATTTTTGGTTACTCTGACTCAAAAAGCAAAAGAAAAAAAAACAAGTTATTATCTTCCCACTCTAGGTCAAATGGCTTTCCTATGCTCACTTTGCATTTGTTTTTATGGAAAATGATGAAGGTTTTCATCAATCCAGTCTGTTACTCCATCTGTCTACTCATCAGCCCATCCATTCATCCATCCACTTAGCTGTTTTTACCATATTTTCCCCACCCACAACCTTTCGATGATGGGCTTGGAGTTACACAGTATTTTTCTTTGTCCTTCTTCATAGCTATTTCTTCTTTTACTTATACACAACTACCTAAAAAGCCTAGATTCCCAACTGTGCATTCATTCCTAACTTGTTTGGTGGCCATGACTGTCCCATCAGTATTTTCTAATACATCCTCACAAAGCCTGAAACACATTTATTACTCATTATCCAATAGGAATGTATATAAAATATACACACAGAGATATTCACACATATGTACTCCCCAAATATCTACTAGTCTTTGAGTAAATAAGGCATTTGATAAATCAGTAATTGTGTGCTGAAGTGGGAAAGGATTAAATATCGCACTGCTAATCAAAATGCAGTTGTGACCATTCATGTTAATAGATGACCTCTAAGTGATTGTTACAGTTTATCAAGACACTAACCCACTGTGGCTTACAGCATGGATTTTTCTAGCCATATTGTAAATTCCTTTTGCCGGTGGTAGCTTTTGTGGGGTTTCTTGTGTTGAAAACCTTGTAACAGAGGGTAAAGATGTTTACATAAGGCACTCAGTATTTCCTGTCCTTTGATCAACTACTACAGATTCAAACCTAAGTTACAAAACTTTAGAAATACCGCCCCCCCCCACACACAGTTGTCCTTTCTTGCCTGAGTGCTCTGTTTAATGAGTTCTTTCCTCCTCTGATTCTCCTTTTCTTTTTCACTCTCCCTTTTCCCTTCATTCTCTCCCTTTTGCCCTCCGTTCCTTCTTTTCTTCTTCTCATTTCATCTTCCCTCCTTCTTTCTTTCCTCTCCCTTTCATACCTCCCTCAGGATTGCTTTTACTTCTTTTGTCCTTTCTCTCCTCCATCCCTTGTTTTGATCTACTACCAACCATAATTCTCAACTTCTTCTTTCTTAAATACATTAACACAATCTCAAATACAATTGATAACAATTCTATTTGTCATATTCTATCACTGGTGTTTAATAGACATTACCTGATTATGGTAAAAAAAAAAAAAAAAGAGCTAGCTGGGACCCTTTGTATAAATTCCAACATGAATCAAGTTTCCTTTCACATTATAATCAGTGAGCCAATTCATGAAAGAGGGCATGAAGGAGACAAAGTGAGTTTGCTTTTCATAGTGCTAATGAACAAACAAAACCCCCCTCTTCATTCATTTCTGTACTCAAAACATAACTGATGGCTGCAAGTCTAATACTCATTAGAGGCCTGAACAAGGAACAGACAGAAAGCTGATGGAGCCCACAGATCACACCCACCAGGCAAGTGTTGGAAAGAGTGCAAGGCAGCAACATAAGAAGAATGGACACAGAGCAGCGCTTCTAATGAATAAAATATGAAGAGCTCTGTAATTACGCAGACCAGAGAGAAGTGGCCAGAGGATCATAAGCATAATGATAGTAATAAAAATAGGATTTCATGCCTGTATCTTCTATTTCACATCCCTGAATCTGAATAATATTTATTAACTACTCTCCTGTTTATGGTTATTTGCAGGGTACATAACAAAAAATAAAACAAGGCTATGCGTTTCCTGCCTTCAAGGATTTTCTGTTCCATGATAGACCACAAAGGTCATTTAATTATTCTGAAAGATATTCTATGATCAGAAAATACACGAAAGTGGTAATTTTGGCTTCTGAGCAGGAATAGGCCATTTCAAAGAGTACTTTATCTTTGAAAACGTTACATCAAATGACTGGTTGGAAAAACTGATTAACTATATATGTAGTTTCCTGAAGAAATTTCCTAAAGAAGTAATTTCCTAAAGAAGAAAGTAAGAACATTGGCAAGTGCTCATTCAAGAGTTACAATGTACTAGTTGCTATGCTGATCCATCACCAAAGGTACAGAGCAAGAGAGGAGGCCACAAAGGTTGGCAGTATCTACCTCGGGGCAGGGATGATTAGTCATAATCATATACCCAGGATATATTAGACACTCAGTAGTTCCTTAAATGACTACGAATCTCTTTGTAGATATACATCTGTGTGCGCACACACAATATCTAGTGCACCACACAAAACACTATCCTATTTGAAAGGTATAGCAGTATCAACAGCATTAATGATAACTTCAGTACAATTTCTCCCCAAATGAATAGTTTACTTAAGATTTGACACCAGTTCATTATCAAGAAATTTGTACCCCTATTGCTCACAGGCAGGTATGAGTTTTATCATATCACCTGATGCAGGGTTTTGCTCTCCAAGAAGTCATTTTGTTCCTATCATAAGGAAAAGCTAAGTGATTTGAATATAACATGATACACTACATCTAGCACTCAGACCTAGTGCTGGGAAACCCAGTCTTTGTCTCCATCAGGACACACCATTAAGAGAGACTGCCGTCTTGGGTCTCAGTCAATAGAAACAAGTCAATTAGGGGCCCTTTCAGTTGACTGAGACAGCTAATGCATTGTCGGCTGCTCTTAGAAGTCTAGAATCAAATTAGAAAAATGAGCACATTAATAAAGGAGAAAATACCTCTGAGGGTTAACAGGTTTCTAGGATAGCACAATTCAAGCAAGACCTAAGGTCTAGGACTTGTTCTGGTTACATGGAAAACTCTTCCAAAATGGAAGGTATTATTCTATGCAAAACGTCTTTGGTCGTTCTGGAATTGTGAATAACAGCTATCATATTTCATCAAATGTTAGTTGCCATAGAAAATAAGTTGTGGCATTATTTTATGTATCACTAAGAAAGAAAAACTTCTACCAGTTCAATAAAATATGCCACTGATTGTAAGATTTATTCCAACTTGAGAGATGCTAAAAATGTAAAAAGGAACTTGGCTTCTATTACATTTACCTACATAGTCAAGTTTCTTGAGACTCATTCCATATGCAAGTAACACTCTTTTTTATCTAGTCAGGTAAGTTGCATGTATTTGTTTATTTGTTGTAGATATAACAAGGATAAAAAATAATGTCTACCACAGAAAGCAATCACAGAACATACTACAGGATTCAGTTTTCTTATGAATAATAAGCACCATGTAGCTTACACTGGAAACTCAATGTGAGTATTTTATAAAAATATTTGAAGACAAGGGTTTTGAGATAAGAAATGAGTGTACATGTGGTGATTTCCAAGGAGGGTCTTAAAACACTCTCACAGCCCCCTGCCTTTAAATTGGTGTAGACTTGGCTGCTTCAACCAAGAAAGCAGGGCAGAAATGACACTAGGCAACTGGGCAAATAAGATCCTTGCAGGCCACGTCTGGTAGTTTCTGGACTGTGATTTCATGGGAAACCTTGCTGATTATGTCCAGGAGCCTGAAACATTCCCTCTTATATACCAAAGAGGTATCTAGTGGTCTAAGAATGTCTCTCTATTTGGAATTTGACAGAAGATAATGGAAAATAGCTTAGTTTACAAGTTAGATTATAAACCATCATTCAGTTTCACTTAATGGATTATTTAAAAAAGTCAACTCTCTAGGGGCACCTGGGTGGCTCAGTCAGTTGAACGTCTGACTTCAGCTCAGGTCATGATATCACGGTTCATGGTTTCGAGCCCCGTGTCGGGCTCTGTGCTGACAGCTAAGAGCCTGGAGCTCACTTTGGATTCTGTGTCTCCCTCTCTCTCTGACCCTCCCCTGTTCAAGCTGTCTCTCTCTCTCTTTCAGAGATTAAAATAAATAAAACATTGAAAAAGAATTTAAAAAAAAAAGTCAATTCTCTTTTTGTGGACTTACCAGATTTCCAAAGAGATCATTCAGAAGATTCAAAGAAGACTTAGAATCATCTTAAAGTTTTTAATACTCCATGCCTTAATTTTGCTACAAATGTTACCTCTTCCCATGAAGGTTTCTTTGATCAATTCCAGCTATGGATGGCTACCACTCATTTAGAAATTTTATTTTAAAAAAAGTGTGTATATAAATTTTTTTCTGTATGGTAAAGCTATTTTAAGTTCTTTGACACAAAGAAACTCTTTGATTTTAGATGGCTTTCAAAAAGAATATGACCAATACGTTCATGATGAAATATATATTAGGGTTGTCCTTGTAAGAACAAATAGTGAAATTATAGAAATAAGTTATTTGGTAAAATTCTATTTTGTCAGTAAAAGAGATAAGAAGATACCACCCGTTACACATTTCTTACTCACGAAAAGAAAGTTTACAATTCTCAAGGGAAGTAAAGGAGATATATATATGTGTATATACATATACATATACATATATACATGTATATATATATATATATTTTAGACACTGAGAGAATATATATATATATATTAGACACTGAAGTAAGAAAGTGAATTTTCACATGCGATCTTCTACAGGAGGACACAAAGAAATATGCTAGAAAAAATATCCTCAATAGCATGCTTACCACAAAGGGCATATATTGAATTTCACTTTGACAAATTTCTTGGAGGTCCTTTGGGAAAAGGGAAAAAGCTAAGGGACTATTGTTGATAAGGCAATGTAGTAGAGTTAAGAATTAGTCTTCCAATTACTGGTTTGATCTAAAGAGTGAAATTAAGGAACAGATCGACTACGTGGCCTTCCCATGACCCACTCCTCTCCCAGGACTACTTTTCTGAGCTGGGCTCGAGGTGAGTGTTTGATAGAACACACTCTGAGAAGAGAGTCTGACAAGAGTCTGCCATATGTGATGCTTCTTTGAATTAGGCCCAACAGCTTTAGAGAACAGAAGAGACAATGAAGCCATCACCCACTCTGTGTACTCACGCTGCGGAAGGGAGGGTAGGGGCGAGTTGGACTCTTCACCTGCATCCCATACCACCCAGGGGATCTCTCAGGTTCTCAGAATAGCTTGGTAACTGACTGGTGACATGTGTAGTTATTTTTAACTCTTTATACCTGTTAGGGGCTGAATGGTTCCCCGCCCCCCAATACACATATACCAATTCATACTTTGAAGTGTCAACTCCAAGTACCTCAAGGCTTTAAAGGAGGTGGTTAAGTTAAAAAGAAGCTGTTAGTGTGAGGCTCCAATCTAATATAACTGATGCCTTATAAAGTCTCTTCTGAAAAGACACAAGTGGATACATATGTGATGTGGAAAGACCATGTGAGGACACAGCAAGAAGGTGGCCCTTTGCAGGCCAAAAGGAGAGGCCTCTGAGTAAGAAGCCAACCCTACCTCTTCCTTAATTTTGGACTTCTAGTCTCAAGAATTGTAAGAGAACAGATTTCTGTTTTTAAACCACCCCAATGGTGGTATTTTGTCCTAACAGCCCCAGCAAATGAAATCAGTGCCATTTAGGAATCCTCCTGATTTTTGAGAGTTTTGAATTTTAAACTCCCGGACACCCTGAAGGTAACTCAAATGGCCCTTAAGTATTAGAGGAGGTGGTGGCATTCACAAAAGGGCAAGACAAATTTAGTTTGCCCATTTGTTTTTGAAAGTTACTAATGTTGATGTCTTCTGCGATTTTTGCTCTTGATTTTGTTTGGTTTGTCTGTTTTCAGAACCCTTCATTAGATTCTTACAGATAAGTAAACTGGAAATCTCTCTGGCATTTCTGAGTACTGAGTTCTGTCTACAACACAGTGTGGAGATGGAGCAGGGCAGAGGCCAAGGTGAGTATTGGAGTTTACTCTCCTCTTCTATGTGTTTAATAGGATTTGTCAGCTTCACACCTCAGGAAGTATGTGAGTGTTACGAAAAGATGGAAACGATACCCACAAAAGTTCCACAGTCTGTAAAACAGTATTATTTACATTGATAGGAAAGAAAACCTTATTCGTCACCTTAAAATCTATCAAAGAAGAAAAAACTAAGGGTTTAGAAATTGTATTCTCAATGTGATCTAGTAAACTATAAAGTTAGCATTAGCCTTCAAAAAATTAACATTCTATTTTCATACCTACAGGGGTAGAGGCACAAAAAAGATATATTTTGTCATTTTTGGGAAAAATACAATGAATATATTTTGCTATATAGCAAGCTGATCTAATGTTGACACTGTGACTTCTGAATATAGTTGTGTTTTGCACACGTAAGTCTCCCAGCAAAGCTTGCTCAGGGACAATGACATTCCTTGCTCTGCCTTTTCTCTGTTCATGGCCTGTGATTGTGTTTCTACCAAAACGAGTTCTAATAGTAGAAGAGTCACCTGAAAATTAAAATAAATAAATAAATAAACATTTTTCATTTTCTGAGTTGTTTAAAATTTTGAGATTGGAATAAAAAAATTGTTTCCTGAAATACAATCAGCTGCTAAGTTATTTCTGGTTTCATCAGTTGTATACTCTAAACTCATCAGAATGGAACAGGATTTGGGAGCAACAAGCAGATGTGACTGAATTCAGCTTCGACAGAGGAAATGGGAACACATATTTTCAGAAAATATTCAAAGGAGGAAACCACTGGGTTTTTCAACAGCTTTGGTGACAATATTTAGCAGTTAAAATGCTTCAGATACAAACTCTGAAAACAACCAATAAATGAGTCAAATGAGGCTTTCAGGCAGCCCACACTCTTCTCATAGATGAAGGAATGGAAGCCCAGCCTGGGGAACTGGTCTCCACATGTGGGGTCAACACGAGAACCCAGACACCCTGGGATCAGGGGACAGAGGCAACGCTGGATTCACAAATAATCCAGAACTGTAGTTGAGCTAAGAGTCTCACTTTCATCTCGTCCCCACTGGCTGGGCTACTCAAAATCCAGAATTCATCACTGAGAGAATCTCACTGAGTTAAGAATCCACCATTTCCTTCTTTCTCCAAGACTTCCCCCAAAGAAATCATCTGTTTCAGGCTAAATAAACTATAAAGGACCTTGGGGTCCAAAGACTAACTTTATTTTTTGCATATGAAAATCTTTGCCGTTCACTCTCCTAAATATTAGACAAATTTCTAGAGGAACACTGGCAATACTTTTTAAAGTTTTACAAATCTACTTCTAAAGACCTTTAAAAAAATTCTTAATAAGAATGTTCATCATGGTATTATTCAGAATTAAAAAAAATGGGATATAATCTAAATCCCTTCAATAGAGCAATGATTAAATAAATTGCCGCACAATCACATAAGGAACTATTATGCAGCCATTGAAAATCACTTTATGCAAGTTTTCCAAACTCCTTTTATGTAATTGTGATTCAGAAAGGAAATTAAGATTAAATGTCATTTAAAAATCCCTTTTTAATAACCAGATATCAGAACAAATGTTATCCCCTTCATTTCCAATCCCATGATAGGCTCACTACTTGGTAAGGCCATTCTTTAGGTCTGTTCCTCATATTTCCTTATAGATTGTACTCTCTCTAAGATGGGAACTTTGGTTTCATTCATTTGTAAAACATTTCTTTGTGTCAAGCATAGCATTACAAATCTTTGTATCGCCCTAAGGTGCCTGCACTTCACAGGAGACAGTGAGAAAATAAAGGTGATATTTGCTAGTAATTGTAGATTTAATTTTTTTTAATGTTTATTATTACTGAGACAGAGAAACACAGCATCAGTGGGGGAGGGGCAGAGAGAGTGGGAGACACAGAATCTAAAACAGGCTCCAGGCTCTGAGCTAGCTGTCAGCACAGAGCCCGATGTAGGGCTCAAACCCATGAACTGTGAGATCATGACCTGAACCAAAGTCAGATGCTCAACTGACTGAGCCACCCAGGCGAACCAGTAATTGTAGATTTAGATATGCCATTCTTTTTAGCCCTTTTAATATTCTATAAAAGGAGTTATGTTAGGCCCATTTGGTAGGCTGGAGACATGAGACTTAGGGAGGTTAAACAACTTACCCAAGGTATAGAAGGAAGAATTGGGCCATGTCAGAGTGTTCCTACCCTCTTATCCATGGTGGGGTTATGTCTCTTCTCTTGAGGGGCACTTGGTCACGTTCAGTAAAGTCACTGGCTTGCCCTTTAATGAGTCCATGCCCCTTGCTAAAATCATTGACCCCATATCGCTTCCATAATATATGCTGGATGTAGCAAAATGTACATATTTGGTCCCAAAGGAAAGAGAATATCAAAACCCATCACATCCAATGGGATGCCCTTCAACACATGTAATTACCAACACTGCCTGGGCAACAGCAGGGATGACATTTATGAAGATGATAGCTGGGGTTTTGTTTGTTTTTCAATGAATGGACAGTTTGTGCTCTCTCTCTCTCTCTCTCTCTCTCTTTTTCTTCCAGAGTTTGTACCCTGACACATTATGGCACAGTTGGAAAATGCCAGGAAAAAAAAAAAAGATAAAGAGGAAAAACAAAGGTCATAGAAGTTCACTGATTCTAGCTTCTACTGAAAAAATAGAGTTTGTTGGCCTGACTTTTACACTTTATTTTCCTAGATGGAAGGGTGGGCTTATAAAGTGAAATTAGAAAATAAATCATCTTTCCTGATTACCAAACCCAAATAGGATAGTTTTCTTAGGCACAGAAGGGATGTTTACTAAATAATAATCAGTTGTTTGTCTTTTCATATTTTTTCTGATTTGATGTGTTCACGTTCCAATCCCATTGAGTCATAATGAGGCGGGACTGGAAATGTGGGCATTTAGGTGAGATCAATCAAACTGTTGTCTTCTGGGCATTTGTTAATTTCTAATTTATTCGGTGTAGAGACTGGACACAACTGCTGTGGACAGACGGCAAGGTCCTCATGTTTACAGGGCTGTCACATCCATGTGGATAAACCTGCGTTCACTCTTGAAGACCATGTTCCAAGAGCAGGCAAGCAATTTGGAGTCTGGGTATCCACAGCCATAAAGAATGTCTAATGCTTCCTGTGCAATGGTCCATCCTTATTTACTTCTGTAAAACCCTGTATGAACATATGTGTATTCATTTCCAGCAGTCCCACAAACATGAATTTAAAGAGGACCAAATCCAGTACATCTTGAAAGGGAAGGATGACCTATGAAAACTCCATCCTCCTCCCCCTACATTTTATATCCTATTTCAACCTGTGTGGCTTATATGTCTGATATCAGAATTCCCAACATTCTGTAAAGGGTGCAATCTATCTCTGAGCTGTAACTGAATCATGCACAGTGTCTTTCAATTATTTGCATTGCAGATTCCAGGGCCTTACATCACACTGACTGGTCAGAATTTCTGGGGAGAGGGCTTGGAAATTTGCATTTTAGCAGCTCCGCAGAGGATCTTACACACACTGTGGTTTGGGGGACACTGTGCCAAGTCAGTGGCTTATTTTACAATCATCTGTGTTATCATTTATTTAAATCTTTTTTTAAATGTCTATTTATTATCGAGAGAGAGAGAGAGAGAGAAAGGTACAGAGAGAGAGGGAAACACAGAACCTGAAGCAGGCTCCAGTCTCTGAGCTGTCAGCACAAAGCCCAGCACGGGGCATGAACTCACAGACCGTGAGACCATGACCTAGGCTGAAGTTGGACACTCAACCAACTGAGCCACCCAAGTGCCCCCTGTATTTTCATCTATTTCAACCATATATTGAGTGTCTCTAGGCAGGCTATTCTACACACCAACATATAATATTCAACACTACTCCAGTACCCCCTGAATGTTTCAATAATAGAAATTCCACAATTCCATTCTGAAATTAAAACAAAAAAACAAAAAACAAACCGCTCATAGGCAGAAATTATGCCAATCTGGCAGCACGCAGCCCCTGACTGTCACTGTGGCAAACACAGCACACACGCCTCTCCTCCATCCCCTCTGAATCACCATCACACAGCAAATCAAATTGGATTCTAACCATTTTAATTTCCACCGTGCTCTGGAAATGGCATCACTTGCTATCATGGTTAAAGGAGATGGTGCTCTTGATTAAAATAATTATATAGTGGGAGCTTGGCCAAATGAAAATAAAGTGTGGGGGATGATCATCTAGATATTTAGAATCATGTTGAAGAGGATAAGTACCCAGGGTATTTAAGCAGGGGGTGATTATGAGTAACAGGGAGAAATTAGGCAAAGGAACACTTAAACTGAAACCATAGTTTTGCCAGACCAGCCCTATTTTAGAGCTGAATGATTTCCCAAGAGATGAATATTTATCCACAGGTTGTTGGAAATTGCAAAGAGACCAACAACCTAATTTTATTTCCTCTCATCCTAACTAGGTACTATGCCAGAAAAATCTATCAGCTAATCAATACCTATTTACTCTTTATCTAGTAGTTCCCTATTCTAAGTAATGCATGTATGTTTGTATTTTCTATCCATTGAGGCATCTCAGAATCTAGCCCAGGTCTTTCCACATAGCATGGGTTTGATCGCTGTTTACATATGGACAGAATATAGAGAAATAAACATTTTTCATTGCTCTTAAGTTGTTTACAGTCTATGTAATTAAAAAAAACCAAATGTGCAATGATAAGATGATGGCCTATGAAAGATGTTTAGAGTTTTCAGGTATCATGTAGGTAAGTCTTTGTTACTACCAATATTATTATTGCTACACCTGATATGTCCAACAATTTTTCAGAGAAGGAAGAATTCCATAAATGATAGATGTAGATTTTTTATCATGCAATTTTAAGAAAAATAATTATAGTAATATTTTATACCAATGTTTCACCTGTCCAAGTTTTTTTTTTTTTTTTTTGAGTAGAATATAGTTCAAAACGTTCAGGGTCATTACCATGAGCAAGAACTATGTACCAGGCATTTTTAAAAAAATTATTGTTTTATTTTTTTAATGTTTTTAATGTTTATTTTTTATTTTTATTTTTTTATTTATTTCTGAGAGAGAGAGAGGCAGCATGAGCAGGAGAGGGTCAGAGAGAAAGGGAGATACAGAGTCTGAAGCAGGCTCCAGGCTCTGAGCTAGCTGCCAGCACAGAGTCCGATGTGAGGCCCAATCCCACGAACCATGAGATCATGACCTGAGCCGAAGTTGGACGCTTAACTGACTGAGCCATCCAGGTGCCCCTTTAATGTTTACTTTTGAGAGACAGAGAGACAGAGCATGAATGGGGGAGGGGCATAAAGACAGGGGGACACAGAATCCAAAGCAGACTTCAGGCTCTGAGCTGTCAGCATTCAGCCTGATGTGGGGCTCAAACTCACGAGCCATGAGATCATAACCTGAGCCGGTCAGATGCTTAACCGACTGAGCCACATAGTCACCCCTACTAGGGTTTGCTATTAAATATTTAGAGCTACTTTACTTTTTTTCACCCTTTTTAATCATTTTGCTTTTGCTGGTGGCTGTCTAGGGGGCTGGACAGGTACATGAGGAGAATTTTAAAGTAAATAAATATCCATTGGCAAGAGAAAGACATAGAGAATAAATGGAAGAATATAGATTACTTTCCTTTTTCAATGCAACCTCTATTAGACAAAGTAATGGAGACTGTTAGTTGTTCCCCCATAACCATTCTTCCATTCCCTATAACAATGGAATTTTCAGGGGAGTATGCCACCCAGCTAAAGGTTGCACTTACAGTGTTTCTTTGCAGTGAGGTAAAACCATGTCACTAAGTTCTGGTTAGTGGTATACGAATAGAAATGACGTGTCCTTTCAGGAAAAGAACTACTTTCTTGCTTCTGTACTACAGCCTACATGGGAGATGGTGGTGAGATACCTAAGATGACACAGAGAAGTTCAGACTCCAGGGAATGGCCAAGCAGTGAGAAAGAAGAAGCCTGGATATAACCAAGTATCATTATGTGAGAGCCATAAATGTGTCTTGAATTGTTATTTTGATTCTTTATTTCAACAGCCAAATATGTTTCCTATGTAACCGGTTCTAAATATCAGAAGAACCAAGTGGAATGTCTTATGCATTTTTGTATCCTTCATGGCTATACCAATGCCTGACATACAGTAATTGCTTACACAGTTGAGGCAGAAGGCTTGGAGCTCTGTTGGCAGCCTATTCAGTGAAATACCCACTAAATTCAGTGCCATGTGTATCTGACCAAATATTGAGCATAACTCTGACTTTCTGTGGCCAATAACAAGAACATGTTTTGTCTCTTATTACACTTTCCCACTACCTTGTCTTCTTGTTCTAATATTCTTGGCTTTCTTCATCTCTTCTGTGGACTTGTATTTTCTAATTTGTCTTAAGAGTTCCTGGGGCGTCTGGGTGGCTCAGTAGGTTAAGCATCTGACTTTGGCTCAGGTCATGATCTCACAGCTCTGGGTTTGGGTCCCACATTGGGCTTTGTGCTGACAGCTCAGAGCCTGGAGTCTGCTTCCGATTCTGTCTCTGTCTCTCTCTCTCTGACCCTCCCCTGCTCACACTCTGTCTCTCTCAAAGTAAATAAACATAAAAAAAAAGAGTTCCTATCAAAATGTGCTGGCATTAAAAGTGTCAATGAGGTTTTTTTCTATAAGTCAAGAATATGCCTTTGTGAATCTTTAAAGATTGTGAAGTTTTTCCAGATTGTTTTTCAGATTGGATTCTTCGATGTGTTTTGAGAGTCAAAATCTATGTATATGTGGTTCTAGTAAAATATAATTTTATATTTAATATTTAAGTGGCCCCATATGGATATAATCATATATTTAACCATATATCCTATAATCTATAATATACTAGATATATTATATATAGTATATATAGCACATAATATATATATCACACATGATTACATCTATATCTATATATCTTAATACAGTATACAGTATAATACATAGTGTACCTACCACACATTATGATATGTCTGTATCTATAGAATTTAAATTCACAAAAGCAATATTGTGGCCAGAATTCCCTAAATGAATGACTATTTTGAACTTACTTCAAAGAAAAAATAGTAGTCAATTTTAGATACCAACTTGAAGGTAGTTTCTTTGTCTTTGAAATAACCCATCTGAAACTTGATCTCACCCAAAGCTTATAACCCTCAACACTGAAGTTCTGGTTCTCACTATAGTCATCTGAGCTTTCCTTAGATTATATATTCCCAAAAGATATATTTTCTACTCAAAATCTAGCTGGTCCTTTTTGTATATGGTCAGGTTGCTGTGATGCAAAGAAAAGAATCAGAGGTGATGTCCAAAT